>NC_058123.1:1907500-2075000 GCF_914725855.1 Thunnus albacares
CAGGACATCACAGATTTCCCTCCAAACTCCAGAGGATTTGAGACAAAGACGGGTCTGTGTGTGTGTGTGTGTGTGTGTGTGTGTGTGTGTGTCTGTGTGTGTGTGTGCTGCTTTCTGGAAACTGGGCCAGTTTGACAGATCCACCCTGTCTCAGATGCAGCAGTCTATTTCTACAGCTGCCCTCCCCGACATGTGGCTTAGCTTAGGTATCCAACCCTCCACCCTCCATGCCCTCTCTCCCGCCTATTTTTATCTCTTTCTGCACCCTCGCTTATTGTTCACATATTTTTTTCCTGCTTTTCTTCTCTCCCTCATCTCTCGTTTTTGCGGTTTATTGACAACAACATCTCTAACAAACTATAAAACACAACATATCAGACTTTTGTTAGAGACAGGAAGGGATAAAGTCCTTGTTTCCATGGTTGCTGATGAGGCGTTCACAGACCGTTTAACAAGACGGAGAGACGGGACTTCATCGTCTGATGTGAAGTATCACAGAATAAACACAGATAATTAAATCCTGAGAAGGTTTAAATGTTTCCTCCTGTTAAAACATTTCAAATCTCATTCTGGTGTTATTCTTCTTGTTAAAGGATGATGTTTCCTGTCAGTCAGGAGCCCAAAATGAACATTAAAGCTGTTATTTTTTCTTGCTGTAATCATTCCTCTTGTGCAAAATATGGATTTAAAAGTTTATCTGAAGCTTCATCAGTGCTGCAACATTTCACATCCTCTCAAGTTGGGAAATAAACCAGTTTGTACAAATATAGACTTTATAAAAACTCCCCAGAAGACATGAGCTGTTTTTAAAAACTGAACGTTTGATTTGTCTTCATCAGGAAGCAACGAGCTTGTAGCTGAAGAGGAGGAAAGTAGAATAAAGCTTTAATCAGCCTGAAGGCCATTTCAATAATTAGATAATAATGAAAACAGACAAACACAGCGATGAAAGTATTTACAGATTTAGTTTTTTATGAGATTTGTTGTTATTAGATGCACACGCAGAGGATCCAGCTTGTGTTTTTGTCTCCGCAGTGTGTGGCGACGTCCACGGACAGTTCTTTGACCTGATGAAGCTTTTCGAGGTGGGCGGATCTCCCAGCAGCACCCGCTACTTGTTCCTGGGAGACTACGTGGACCGAGGGTACTTCAGCATCGAGGTAGGCGGCGGCGGCGGCGGTGGTGGAGGCGGCGGCCTCCCGTCGCTTAGAGGGGAGCGTCTTTAAATAGTGGAAGGAAATGAAAGGCACCCTGTCTGCTGCTGCTGACGGCCACACCCACACACACACACACACACACACACACACACACACACACACACACACGGGCTCTCCCTCCGCGTCCTGTTTCCAAAACAATCCGGAGGGAAGGACTGAGTGTGTGTGTGTGTGTGTGTGTGTGTGTGTGTGTGTGTGTCTTGTAGCAGCTACGGGATGGCAGAACATTTTTATTGGCTGCTGTCATGCTTCCTTGTTAGGATTAGTGTACATCCTGGAACGCCTCCGCCACAGACCGCACAGAGCTGTGTTATCCATTTAAAAAAACAAACAAAAAAAAAAAACACTGTCAGGATCAGGGTCAGAGGCTTTAGGATACTGGATCAATTTAGAAGTTATTTATCTTTACAAAAAAAAAAAGATGATTCTGGACACCTGAACACACCTCGCTGTTGTATTACAGCTCAGGATTCACCACAGGAACAGTTCATGTTAATGAGTCGATTAATCCGTCGGTTAGTTTACTGTTAAATATCAACTTTAACTTCTACCTTTTAATCTTTCAACTTTTTAATTCAAGCATCGTCTCATAAAAAAAAAATACTTATTTTTACCAATCAGACTTTCCCAGCGTGTGGGCGTGCAGACTGTGACGTCCTTTTATGGAAACAAATCTTGCACACAGCTTCGCCTCCTTCTGACACACAGAAACACAAACAGAAACACAGTCAGTGACATATTTCAACATGAAATCTATGAATGAAGGAAGCATTTCAAACTCATCACAGAAGTTGAGATCGATGCTGTGGTTGTTGTTATTCTGTCTTTCATTACCGTAGATGGTGTTTGATGTACTTCAAAGGCTGGTGATGATTGTGATCAGTATGTTGTTTATCTGCACAGGTTTCTCACACCCACTCACGGCGTAACGTTCATGGAAACGTTGTCTAGTTTTATCGGTTTCTATGCGAATAAACAAACCGCTCATGACCTTGTAAATGTGCTGGGAAGCCGCGCTAGCCGTTAGCGTCCGCTCTGTAGGGAGTCTTTTGTTGAAACACAACAGATAAAAGACGCAACGACGACTCCCAGACCGCCGGCGACCGACCATCAATCAGATAAAACTCACTGTAAAAGTCCAAATACAGAAGCTGCTGCCGCCTCGTCGTCATCGTCATCGTGTGTGTGGAGGTCAAAGAGCTGCAGGATGTTTTCCTCTCAGATGTTTAGTTGTTGCTGCTGTCGTCTCTGTTTAAAGAAAACTTCTGACAGTCGGGTTCAAGCTTTTCTGGATAAAGTCAAAGAAACACAAATCATCGTATTCATCGATTACGTCGACGTGTCGTTCAACCCGGAGACAAAATCAAACCTCACTGTGAAGCAGCAGCAGCAGCAGCAGCTTCTGTCAGATAGAGACGACTGATACTGGATGTTTGGGGCCGATACTGATATAAGGAAGTAAAAAAATTCAGATATTGATACATCAGCCGATAATCTTATTTATTTATATATACAAACATAAATGCACATTTTTTTGCAGTGATCCTTAAATGTGGTTATTTTACAGTTTAACAGTAAACTTTATTGTATTAAATGACGTCAAACAGTCAACTTCACTGAGAATTTAATAATTATAAATTACTATAAATAAAAAAACACATAGAACAAAAAAAAACATGTACATATATATGAAACTTGAATTAAGAATTCAGTTTATTTATATACATAAAATGCTGCCTGTATAACTTTAAAATATAAAAACAAATATCGGCGAGTATAGTCAAGTCTCAACACAGGAGGCGTTCAGGTGCAGTGTTGAGTGTAGGTCATCTGTGTTTTGGAAGTGCTAGTTACGCACATAAAACACTAATTTTACTATAAATCCCCTTTAACACTGATGTCACTACGCGTTCACCGGTGGTCGGTGGATCCTGGTCTTCTCTCTCTCTCTCTGTGATCAGGCCCGTTGACTTTAGATGAACAGCCGGTCCGATCCGGCTCGTCGTCGTCGACGCCTTCAGAAAATGAGAAACGTCAGATTAAACAGGTGGTTCTCTGCAGCACAGACACGCTGAGCGGACGAGCTGCAGCTGAACAGAACGGGTTTGTTTGGAGGTTTTAAAACACGACGTGCGTCACATTCAGTCCTGCTGTGTTTGAAGACAAACTCACATTCAGAAGATCATTTCTCTTCTTTTTTATAAATGTGGCTGTTATAGAGAGGCTTTTCATGCTTCTAACCTGCAGTCAGCTGTTCTCAACAGTCAACAAGCAGCGTTTTCTAACAACATCCTGCTCCGACATGTTCACATCCTGATAAAACAGTGACAACGCTGGTTTATTTATTTTAATAACAGTAACTTATCTTTCTGTCCGCGGCTGCAGATGAAGGTCAAAAAACAAAATACTCATCAGCTTTTAGTCACGCAAATGTGATAAAATACATCAAATCTCTGTTGTTTACTGTTAAATTCAGTTTTCTTCATTCTGTGGTTGTTTTCTAAACTAATTAATGTCTTGTCATTGCTTAATTGATCCGCCAATTTTCCACCACTCATCAGTGTCCATGTGGGTTAAATGATTAAATACATCAGCAGGAATTATTGTTACATAAATCCAGGAAGTGCTGACAAAAATGTGATTTTAAAATATGGCGATATGACCAAAAACGTTATCAATCTAACGATAATTATCAGGATAAATGTGCTCCTGAGTGAAAGTTAATTGTGGTTTTAAACTCTTAACATGACAAACACTCAGTGGAATATTTCACAAATCTGAAGTTGAACATTCAAAACATTTATTAAACCTTTTAATCAACATCAGATATGTAAAATTAATTATTTATGTAGTATTAAAAAGTCTTAATTTAATGTGTTGAATGCTGCAGAAACCCCGGTGTGACTCTGTAAAGTCTGATGTTTGATAGTAAAGTAGCCAGTCTCATATGGACTCCAGTCATAAATGGTACCAGTGTTCCCAGTAGGACTCACCTGTGTGTGTGTGTGTCTGTGTGTGTCTGCAGTGTGTGCTGTACCTGTGGGCTCTGAAGATCAACCATCCCAACACCCTCTTCCTCCTCAGAGGAAACCACGAGTGCCGGCACCTCACAGAGTACTTCACCTTCAAACAGGAGTGTAAGTCCGCACAACAAACTCCTTATCTGGCTGTTTCCTGTCTGTGTGTGGGCGCGGCGCTGTGTGTGTATAAAACTGACCTTGCTCTGTGTGTGTGTGTGTGTGTGTGTGTGTGTGTGTGTGTGTGTGTGTGTGTGTGTGTGTGTGTGTGTGTGTGTGTGTGTGTCCTCCAGGTAAAATAAAGTACTCGGAGCGTGTGTACGATGCCTGTATGGAAGCGTTCGACTGCTTGCCTCTGGCTGCGCTCCTCAACCAGCAGTTCCTGTGTGTGCATGGAGGTCTGAGCCCCGAGGTCACCTGCCTGGATGACATACGCAAGGTAACACACACACACACAACTGCAATCTGTCTCAACAATACTGTGATTTAAATTGCAAATATTTGATATAAATTAAACTACAGGTTTGTATACAAAACGGCATAATCACATATTTGTATAAACAGAATCAGTTAAAATAATTCTGTATTAGCTTGAATAGAAAACAGCTGATGTTAGAAAAAGACTTTTTAAAGATGCAACTAACTGTTATTTTCATTTCTCGATTAATCATTTTGTCTATAAAATGTCAGAAAATAGTGCAAAAAGGCCCAAGGTGAAGTCTTTGAATAGAAGATATTCAGTTTATGATCATTTATGACTCAAAAAAAGCTTAAAATTCTCATATTTGAGAAGCTTGTGTAAATACTTTTTATCTAGAAGAAACATCAGTTTTAGTCGTTTCAAATGATGTTTTAGTTTTTGCTTACTTAAATTTAGTTTTCTCTTCTTGTTGCTTTATTACATGTCCTGGTTGACTGGTTGAGTAGCTGGAGTGTATTCAAAACACCCCCGTTGTTCACAACTTTGAACTCAACCTGATGGAGCCTGCTGGGTCTTACTGTACTCAACGGTTACTCAACGGTTACTGAACGTTTATTGAATAAGCGTTTTTCCTGTAGTATTATCAACAAACCCCCACCAGGCCAAAACATATTTTTTAATGCCAAATATAACGCTAAATATCGGTAGCGTAACTCCGTTGAGGAATAGGGCAGCGGTTAGTATGTTTGCGTAGCGAGCGGGGAAAGAGCGGCGGGAAAGTGACGGTGGATGCGAGCGGAGCAGAGGAAAAGGTTAACGGTAAGTCTTCAGTCTGGCAGTAAATGTACAGAACAGACTACAGTTTAACAGTTAATAAATGCTTAAATATCACGTCTGCTGTTTCCCCAAGTGCTGCAAAAGTGAAGCAGGTTAGCTCCAAAGTTAGCAACAATAGGTTAGCATAACCGGAAGAGGCTAAACGGAGAAATGTGAGTTCACTGTGTGACCCCGCGCGCGCGACTAATTGATTAGTTGAAGATTATGTACGATTTCAGTCGACCAAGATTTTTTTTGGTTGACTGCAGCCTTATTTATTATCTCTTGATTGTTTGCTGCTGTGACAGTTTCTGCATTTCTGCATCAGTTTTAGCTGCGTTTACTTATTGAAGTTGCAGCTGTGTCAGTAACATCCACTAGATTGTGTGTCGCGCAACTGTCTGTCTGTGTTTTAAACTGGTGTGTGTGTGTGTGTGTGTGTGTGTGTGTGTGTGTGTGTGTGTGTGTAGCTGGACCGGTTTAAGGAGCCGCCGGCGTTCGGGCCGATGTGTGACCTGCTGTGGTCGGACCCGGGAGAAGACTACGGTTCAGAAAAGACCCAGGAACACTTCTGCCACAACAGCGTGAGAGGCTGCTCATATTTCTACAGGTACGACTGGTTCTGCTGCTGCTGGAAAACGTTTCTACTTTCAAAAAAATACAACAACAAAAAAAAAAAAAGAGACAAAGAGCCTCTCGGCCTGTTAATCTGAGCTGATTAAAGCTTTTATAAACAATGGCTTATCTCTGGATAAAGTGACCGCTGGTTAAATCCGCTGTCACACAGATACTGACAATAAATATTAGCATTCTCTGCCTCTGTCTTAATATTTGTGTTGAATTTGCACTGTTGACATCATGTGGAGGTCACAGTGAGGTGAAAGCTGCTGCTGCTGCTCAGAGGTTTTGTTTAAGTAGAAGTTATTCATTAAGAAATGACACCAAATTGTTTCTGTAATGTCTAATAGATCTACTCTAATAGTTTGGCTGCGTCTCGCTCGCTCTCTCCGCTCGGTGCCAACAAAAACCCAGAAGCTGGTCCAGGTAGCGTCTCGGTTCATGTCAGGTCCTTATCGTCATAGAAGAGGATGTTGTTTTAGTAGCAAAGCAGCTTCAAAACACAAAAAAAACATGAAACAGACACAACGATTGAGCTGCTACTCTGCACATAATCCACAATAACATTAAGGATGTTTGTTAAAAGCAAAGATAAAGTGCCGAGCTGCAGTTTATAATTATTATATTTAGTATATTTAATATTAAGAGCACTTATTAGACTCAGATATACAGTTTCTTGTGCAGTCGATGTCCTTCGCTCCTGTTTAAGGCTCTGAAACTCTCAGATTGTTTGTTCAGTTCAAACTTCCTCAAACAACAGAAGTTACATCATCGCTGCCACCTCGCAGCGTGTTTGTTTTACTTCCCAGAGCGTCTCACACAGGCGGTGACTCACTTTCAATCAGGCTCGGGACTTTTTTATTATATGTACGTCTCTTACAGTGTCGCAACTAAAGGTTTCGATCGTTATGGATTAATTGGCTGATTACCATATTGGCCCGAATATAAGGCGACCCCCCCCCCCCCGTTTTCCACAAGCTCGTCTCTCCTGTCAGGCTCTTGGAAGAGTCGGACTGATTTTCTCCAGCAGTCGGTGTTTTTCACTGTTTGTCTTCTTGAGCTCTTCATCACGTGTGACAGCGATAACGTCCAGCAGCTCACGACCCGAAGATGTTCAGTTTACTGTCAAAGAAACAGAAAATATTCACATTGAAGAAGCTGTGTGTTGATCGATTAATCAACTAACCGTTGCAGCTGTAGTCTATAAATCAATATAAATTGAATAACTTCTATTTATGAATCGGTTAATTTTCTGTCAGTCGACTAATCGTTAAAGCTCTAAATAATAACGATGTACAACTGCAGCTACATATAATAATAAACTTTATTTATAATGCACCTTTCATAACATAAAATGCAGCTCAAAGTGCTTCACAGAAAGCAAGCAGACAAAAAAAGATAGTTTATAATGTTAAAAGAAAGGAGAAAGGGGAAAAAAACTACAGTGATAAAAAAAAAAAGAGGATAAAAGGAGGTAAAATCATGAGATAAAAAAGATAAATAACAGTAAAAGGTTGAGTTAATTAAAAGCAAAACCATAACAATAAGTTTTGAGCTGCTTCTGAAGGGTTTCTGTGTCTATATCTGGTCTGATTCGTCTTCGTCTCTGTCTGAGTTTCATGTGAGGATGAAGAGTTCCTCAGTGATCCGAGCCGTGCACGTGTATATATATATATATATATATATATATATATATATATATATATATATATATATATATATATAGTCCATGTACATGTATAGTCATCTTGTGTGAATATGCACGTAGCTGTTATAGGTCAGTATGTAGCTGAAATATAAATCCATCTTTACTTTTAACAACCAGCTGATTAGCATCACCGTTGTTTCTGTAATTTCTAAATAAAGCTTTAACAGACGTTTAGGACTCTGACTGTAACGTATAACTGAAGACAAGTAAAGTCTTCCATGTCTGAAAATGTGTTTGGGTTAGAATTACATGAAGTGAATGTGCAGTTGTGTGTGTGTGTGTGTGTGTGTGTGTGTGTGTGTGTGTGTGAGGATCAGATATAAACTCGTTCAACCTCCCTCTGTGTAAGAGCCTTGACCTTAATTGATCTCTAATTTTAGCACTTTTAGCATCTCTTGATATACTCGAGTTTAAGCAGCCTTCTTAACTGTCATAGCAACCAAGGTGACTGTCAGACAGCCGAGCGGTGGGAGGATATAGGCTGAGCGCTCGTCATTGGCTCCACATTTTGGAAAAAAAAAAAAATAAAACAATCATCCAGTGAAATCATCTTTTGTTTTTGCCAAATTGGCGTCTTATCCTGTAAAAACAAATCCTTCTTTCATCACCACGTTTGTTCATTCTTGTGTTTTTTTTGTTTTTTGTTCCAGTTACCCGGCAGTATGTGACTTCCTGATGAACAATAACCTGTTGTCTGTAATACGAGCACATGAAGCCCAGGACGCCGGGTGAGTGGGAGCGACGGCGCCTGCTGTCCGACGTCAAGTCTCTCGTTCTGATTGGACGACGGTTTGTTAACGTGTGTTTTTTGTGTCCCGACAGGTATCGAATGTACAGGAAAAGTCAGACGACAGGCTTCCCGTCTTTAATCACAATCTTCTCGGCTCCCAACTACCTGGATGTGTACAATAACAAAGGTAAAAGAAAGGAGGAGGTGAAGGATGGGGAAACCATGGCAACAGGTTGGAAACCTTGAAGCCTTGGCAACAGGATGGTGAAGTAGAAATGTTCATGTGTGTGTGTGTGTGTGTGTGTGTGTGTGTGTGTGTGTGTGTGTGTGTGTGTGTGTGTGTGTGTGTGTGTGTTTCGTCCTCAGCTGCGGTGCTGAAATATGAGAATAATGTGATGAACATCCGGCAGTTTAACTGCTCCCCTCACCCCTACTGGCTGCCCAACTTCATGGACGTCTTCACCTGGTCTCTGCCCTTCGTTGGAGAGAAAGGTAGAGCGCCGTCGTGTGTGTGTGTGTGTGTGTGTGTGTGTGTGTGTGTGTGTCTATCAGCAGGTCTTATAGCATTTAATCCAGACCCCTCAAACTACAAACAATCCTTAGAAAGGTATTAAAAAGTGTTAAATGTCCTGTCCAAAGGTGTTTTGGTCGTCTTCAGATGTCTTGTTTTGTCCGACCAACAGTCTAAAACCACAAAAATATTCAGTTAACAAAGATTTAAAACAGAATAAAACAGAAAATCCTCACGTTATAAAAGCAGGAACCAGTAAAATGTTGGTATTTTTACTTAAAAATGACTAAAGAGTCATCAGCAGATCTTTTATTTCACTCCTATAACACTGTCGCACTCAGATCAGGGCTGCAGCTAACAATTGTTTTCATTATCTATTATTCTCTCAATTAATCAATTAGTAAGATATTCAGTTTACTGTCATAGAAGAATGAAGAAACCAGAAAATATTCATATTTAAGAATCTTTTTTTAATTAAAAATGACTCAAAATGATTAATTAATTATCAAAGTAGTTGGTGATTAATTGAATAGTTTCAAACTAAGTGATTAAGCGATTAATCGTTATCGTCTTTTTCATGACACACATTCTTCTTCTTTGTTAAACCTACATTACCCACAATGCAACACGGAGCGTGTTATGCTAGTAGCAGCTAATGTAGCCTTTAGTCTTAAAGGGGGACAGAGGACACCGGCGGGAAAATCTAAATCCAATCTAGTGACACAGACGTGAGTTATGCGTCATGTGACATAGCGACAGTATCAGAGGAGGGACGTCATCGTGACTTCTCAGCTCTTTGGATAATTGCGCTACATAATTAGGTTTACTGTTTCCCTCCGACGCCGTTCGGATTAATTTGGGCAGCAGACGCCCCCCCCCCCCCGTTAGCCTGCTGGGTTCCAGACCAGCAGCCTGTTAGGAGGTTCTGGTAGCAGCATTAGACGGATCCTCTGCTGATCTGAGCCTCGCGCTCTGTTGTAGGTGGAAGAGAACGAGCCTCCGTCGCTTGTTAAACTTCCACAAGCCGCCACCGCCGCCGCTCCATGAAATCTGTTTGACTTTAATATAAATCTCCGTTAAATCCTCGTGTTTCATTCTGAGAGCGGCGAGCAGACAAAGACCCGAGCAGAGAGCGTTAAAGATCTCTCTGTTCCTGACTGAAATCACAGCATCACGTGTTGTTGTTTCCACACATCTGAAATGAAACGATGCATTTTTCTTCTGATTAACAGAAATCAGGAGTTTGATGATTTTAATTCCTGCTGGTTTAACGAGCGACTCCACAGGAATGAAAACAAACACACTAATCACAGAGAGGATTCATCTATAACTCAGGATGCACCTTTAAAAAAAAAGACAAAGAGTAATCAAGGGTCGCTTTGTTGCTAAAAGCTTATTATAACTTATTATAACAAGCTACAATCAAATACATGTTATGATTGAGCCCAAACGAGCCACATATCTGAAAGGTTTTAATGACTTTAGAGAACTATTAATCAGAATATAAAGTTCTTCTACTGTGTGCAGCCTGAACACCTGCAGAGACGATGCTCTGATGTTCATTAATCTACATTATAAATCAATCAGAGAACATTAATCTGCAACTATTTTTTTGGTTGCAGGTTCTTGAATGTGAGAATTTGCTGCTTTTATTTTGAAGTTTTCTGATTAACGGAGAAAATAACCGACGGATTCATCTTTTATTTGCATTTTTTTTGGGAAGAAGTTTACAACAAATAAATGTTTTGTTTTGTTTATTGTAGGGACGGTGACGTCTCAGTGTTTATATTATATAAGCTTGTTAAATGTTTTGTCATCTTCACATGTTTGCATCTGTAATAATAACATCTGCCCTTATTTAAATAATATTTTAATATGTGTGATTTGTTTCGTGATCACGTCGTCGGGTCTTTTCTTGCAAAGCAGATCAGTGAGCGCTACGTGTGTGTGTGTGTGTGTGTGTGTGTGTGTTTGTTTCACACAGTGACGGAGATGCTGGTGAACGTGTTGAACATCTGCTCCGATGACGAGCTGATGTCAGAAGGGGACGACACATGTGAGGGTAAGAGGATGTCGCACCTTCTCATATCACACCTTCCTGTTAGAATCTCTCTCTCGGTGTTACTAGTCAACTTGTGTATTTTTCCACCTTCTGTAACTGAACTTTGAACTCTCAAACACCTCACAGATGTTTGTTTCAACTCGTTCTTTTATATATATATATATATATATATATATATTTTTTTTTTGGGGGCCTTTTTATTGGACAGCGACAGGTGAGAGACGACAGGATATAAGAGGAGACGTTGCAGTCATGTGACCTCTGGCCTTCGGGGGGGGGGGGGAACGCCTCGAATCCTTTAATTACAAACGTTTACTTCGAGTCATTTTTAGTGAAGAACAACTTGCAGCCACAGTCAACAGTTTGTCACCTTTAGTTTTTTTTTTTTTTCTGTGATGATATGGTCACGTGGTTGTTTCTGAAAACTCTTCTCGTCGTCGGACGTGTGAGACTTCACACTTTCCTCTTCGGTTCGTTCCGTGTCTGCGTGTGTGTGCGTGCGTGCTCTCTGAGGGAGGATTCATTAACGACCGGGTGTCACAATGTCCTCGAACGCACCGTCGAGGACAGTTTCCAAACGGTCTCCTCTTTCAGCAGCAGCGTTGCCACATAATAATGAAGTAACTGGAAAAAAAAACAAAAAACTAAAAGCTTTTGTTTCTCAAGTTGATTTTTATTCCGTTGTGAAATAACTGGAAACCAGTGGCTGCTGGGAAGGAAGGAAGGAAGGAAGGAAGGAAGGATCAATCCAGAAAGTCTTAAAAGCATGAAGGATTCTGGTGTTATTCCATAAAATGTAAAGGATATAATTAATATTTTCCTTCTAACAAATATGTAGTTCCAGTTTGTTTGAAAGCTTTTTAACAAACTAAAGGGGACTATTTTCAGAGGCGGATGAATCCACATTTTGCTGCTCTAGTGAGTATTTCGGTGTGTGTGTGTGTGTGGGACTCAGAATAGTGTAAATAAACTAGAGTGTGTGTGTGTGTGTGTGTGTTCATGGTGATGAAGGAACATGTTACTCAACTAGCAGCTGTTTTATTGGCGACGGCCACGATCACAACAACTAAACACCCGGTTTATTCACTATAAGAGCCGCCGATTCATCACCACATGTACTCATACATGACGTCATTATCTGAACAACTGAATATTATACAAGGACAAAAATATCAAGGCGAGAAGGTTTTCAAACAGAAAAACACAGATAATTTATTTACGTTGTTATAATCCGACTCACAACAAAGAGGAGACACTATGATAACGTCTATTGAATCCACATTAAACCAAATTGAGCTTAATTAAAGAACTAAAGGCTCAGTGGTGCACGTGTGCACGAGTGTGAGATGTGTGTATTTAGTTACAAAACAAAGACATAAGAATAACTTAAAACAGCTTCCTAACTAAACAAACGGGTGCCTGAAGGGGAGAGAGAGCAGCTGCTGCCACCGCCACATGGCAGAGAGACAGACAGACAGACAGACAGACAGACAGACAGACAGACAGACAGATGCACTGCAGACAGACAGACAGATGCACTACAGACAGACAGACAGATGCACTGCAAACAGACAGACAGACAGACAGACATGCAGACAGACAGACAGACAGACAGACAGACAGACAGACAGACAGACAGACAGACAGACAGACAGACAGACAGACAGACAGACAGACAGACATGCAGACAGACATGCAGACAGACAGACAGACAGACAGACAGACAGACAGACAGACAGACAGACAGACAGACAGATGCACTGCAGTCAGGCTTAAATAACCTGGGAACAGCCCGCGGCCTCCAGGTGTTCCTGGTTACCGTAACGATCCACCTGCAGGGTGAGCAAAGAGACGAGTGAACCACACAGCAATGCGAGATGACTCAGGGGTCATCACAACATACATGGAAACAGTCTAAAAATACAAATATGACGACGTTAGAAAGAGTTTAAATACACAACGATTAGAGGCGACGACCAACAGGATCAACAGCACCGAGGAGCTTCATGTCAAAGGTTCATTTATCAGTTTATCAGTCGTAACACAAGATCTACTGATGGTTTACATACAGCTGATCTAAAACACATCATGAATAATATTATTGATTTATCTGCATATCATAGTTGCAAGTAATTGTTTAGTCTAGCAAATTTAAGAAAAATACAATTATTGATTCTCAGATGTCTTCAGATGTCTTGTTTTGATTGACCAGAAGTCCAAAACCCCCAAAATATATTATGATATATAAGATATTATGATTATATTATTTTAGCTTGAAGAACCTGATCATCAAAACAGGTGTTAAACTAATTGAATAATCAACTATCAGCTGTAGCATGAATACATATTAAGACCTGCTAGCTGCTGTGTGTCTGAAACTTATTCTGATATCCCATCAGCCTCAGCTGTACTTTGTGTTTAGTGCTAATTTGCAAATGTTTGCATGCTAACATTAGCCTTTAGCTCCTGGCTTCGTTAACACATGGAGACTGTTAGTCTTGTTATCTGCTGAGCCGTTAATGAGCAGAGTCACAGAAACTGTAAAAACAGAATATCAGTAAAAATCAGTAGTGAAAAGTAACAAACACATTTACTCAAGTGTTTTACTAAAGTACCATTTTAGGTACTTTTACATCAGTATTTGCATTTTATGAAATTTTGTACTTGTACTTTTTACCTCTACTCACTACATTTATTTTGCAGCTTATTTTGCAGATCAATATTTTATACATAAAACATATAAGATTATAAAATATTCATCATAAAACCATCCAACAGTGTAAATTGTTAAAATTAGCTCAACAATAACAATATTAAAATTCTGCTTACATGTACAAGTCAGTGAATCTGCATCAATATTACAATTAAATATATGAAAAATGTACATCTTGCTCCCAATACTTTATGTCCTGTTTCTTAATAATGGAGGATTTCTTCATCTCATCTCTCATTCTTCCACCACTGGTATAAAAAAAAAAAAAAAAAAAATTAGCATGTTGCTATGGCAACCCTACTGTTCAACACTGAATATCATTAATCAAATACAGTAGAGCCTGAGGAGGAAGTGAAACCCTGAACGCAGTGAAGCGTGGTGTCGACTAAACCGTTGACGTGTGGAAAACGAGTCGTCCTGTGTGTGTCGGCGTGATGGTGAAGCGTTGACCAGCGGCGTGCTCTCTCATACGGGAGCTGATGCCAACTCACCGCAGTGTTTACCCACACAGAGCGGCTCGCTGCCAGAGCGCCATCTCTCTGCTCTCATATATATATATATATATATATATATATATATATATATATATATATATATATATATATATATGACTGTTCACTTTGGTTCTAGTTGAACCACAAGTGCTGCAAGTCCTGATGGAGCCTGGCAGGTGTCATGGCAACAGAAAACTTAATTGCTAGCGCTCTTGAATGAGTAATATCTAATAATCCTGCTCTATTAAGTCAACAGCACTTCATTTGTTCTCTGAAATTTGTGCACATGAACTAACACAATACAATATGTTGTTAACATGTGTTCAAATGATTTCAAAGACGACGCAATTTGTTAAACAGGCAAAACATGAAGTATATGTGTTAAACTGAAGTGGCTCATTCAGATTAAGACTCAAAACTACATCTGCAGGTATTAACATGAAGAGATTAATTCAATATTTGTACTATTAATTCAGTGTGTGCTTACAAGTTTGCAATTTGTGTGTTAAAAAATTAATTTGTAAATACCAGTAATGTCCTCTCAACTTTATAACTCACTAATTTGAATGCACAAACTATACATTTCTAATTTACACATAAATTCAGTCTTCCCACTCACTTCTGAATGGTACTATACAATTTTTATTAATTACTTATTTGTATGCACATTTGAGAGCACAAATTAGTAATTTGTACATTTTTCCTACAAATGATTTATTTCCAATTTGTACACATTATACATTTGAGAGCACAAATTACTGATTTTTTACATGCAAATTATAAATTACTCATTTGCACGCACAAGTTATACATTTCTGATTGGTGTGCTTAAGTTATTGATTTGAGAGCAGTTACTTATCTTATCGTATCTATAACATAAAATCACACCTGAATTGCTGCATGTAGTTCAGATTTTTAGTGGAGGAGTTGTTTTACATGCTGGTGTGATACAACACTGCTTCAGTTATTAGTCAGCTGAGGTCTGTGAAGTAAAAAAACATCCAGAGATGTGATTGTAGTGGGATTTTCTCCTTCGCCTCATGTCCTATTATTCTGTTTTTTTTACAGGTGGAGCTCCGGCTGTCAGGAAGGAGGTGATCAGGAATAAGATCCGGGCGATTGGAAAGATGGCTCGAGTCTTCTCTGTGCTCAGGTGTGTTTTAGCGCTCGGACCACTTGATTGAATTTTACTTTAAGTAATATTTTCAGTTATTGTGTGAACATGAAGACTAAATTAAAGCTGTGAGCAGCGTTGGTCGGGACCTCGCACTCTGGCCCGTCGGGATGGGATCATTTTGCTTTTTAAAAATGAGGGATGTTTCTTACAAGTGTGGTGTGCTTTTATTTTGAAAGTTTGATTGACATGTGTACTGTCAGGTGTGTAGAGACAATAAGTAACTGCAGCTGGATACAGAAAAATACTCATATATTTGAATGGAGAGTGTGAGTGAACCCACACCTTTTTGAACATTTACTGCTTCCACATAGTTTTAGATACAAACTTCATTTGAACTTTAAATGAGTCACAAGACTTTGACCTACAAATCTTGAATTTACATGTGTTTTCTATCTTTTATTGTTTTTGAGATATTAGAGTGTGAGTTTTAAAGTCTTTTCTTGCTCCTCCTGTGATTTTATAATGAGTGTGTATTGCGGAATGTTTCACAGCACTGAGGGAGTGACATCACCAGGAGCAGTTGGAGAGGAGGATTTTAGAGTACGCTTCTTGCGAAATCTCCTCATAAATCCCATGACTTTGGCAAAATCTTACATTAAAAATCATATTTTAGTAGGAAATTTTGTGGCGAATCCATTGATACAAGTTTGAAAGTGGTCAGACTTATAGTTTAGATGTCAGAAGCCTCTGTTTGACACAAAGCTCATGCCTCCTCATTGTTTTACATTGTAAGGGTGATGTGGCACTGCAACTTTCAGGGCTTATAAAATCCAAACTGTTCAAGTTATCACAAAGTTTTTAACAACTTTTTTCAGCACAGTGTCATAAGTCATCCATTAAAGTTTGAAGCCGATACCATTAACGCCCTCGGAGGAGGGGCCAAAATTGGGGCAAAGTCTTATTTTGAAAGGCTAATTGCAGACTTCCTGTTGGATTTAGGTCAGGGGTGTCGGCTTATGATTTGTAGGTCTTGATGAAACGAATAATTGAGTTTTGGTTTGATCTCTCTATGACATTCCTACGGGCTGTGGCGGCCATTTTAGTTACATAGGTGGCGCTAGAGAGCACATTTTGGCACTTTGGGGGTTAATTTTTACATTTTATCAAATTTTTCACCAGACCTGATGTGCGTGCCAAATTTGGTGAGTTTTTGAGCATGTTTAGGGGGTCAAATTTAGGGTTTAAGTGGCGGAATAATAAAGAAAGAAACAAACAAACACGAAAAACAACAGGGTCCTTGACCGAATAGTCCCTAATAAGGACTAATGAAGTTTAAATTGGACCCTCTTCCTGACGAGGATGGTGATTGCTGCCTTTCTGGTCAGTGAAGATAGATTTATGAGTCCAGTAAAAAGTGTTATTGGACAGAAAATACGGTGTTTCAGACTTCAGACGACTGTGGAGTTTTATCCTGTTTTCCAGTCTTGCTCCACTTACAGTAAAAGGTTAATGACTTCTTCCTTGATTTACACGTGTCCTCCTTTTAATCCGGTGGAAGTGTGTCAGAATAATTTGTCTTTTTTTTAATGATGGATGCTCTTGTTCAGAAAATGTCTGCGAGTTATTTTAAGGCCTAGAAAAGCAGCACAAGCATGTGAAGTTCCTCTTCCACATCCACTTATTAGTGAACTGATCATCACTAACGCAGTGTGTTAATCTGATTATTCTCCACAGTTAGGGACGATTAAATAAAAATCAAATGATAAAAAAAAGGGCAATACAATAGACATTATTTATATTTGCTGTTTATGTTGGCATTTACTGTCCTAATTAAATCAAAACATGTTAAATGAATTATTTAGCTTTTTGTGAATGATTTGTTTTTCATTGTGACATAAATTTACAGTTTTTCGTGCTGTGATTTGATTTTAATGTGGCATAAAAAATTAATATAACAATGAATAACCATAAAAGCTAAATAATTGTCCTTTTTAAAATGTTTTTTTTTATTAAATTATGACACAGTAAATGCAACATGAAAAGGAAACGCAAATAATGTGTAATGTACTTATTTCATTGATTTGTTTTTATTTAGGCGCTTTAAATCTTCCGTACATGTTGTGTTCCACCGTCGCTTCATGAATGAATGATCAGTTCTACATTAGTTACTTTAGATTAGTACATTTGTTTTAATTGGTGTTTGAAATTATGCTGGAGTTGCTGCAAGTAACGATTATTTTCATTATTGATTAATCTGCCAATCATTTTAGCGATTAAGTGATTGATCGTTTTGTCTTTAAATGACGTTAAAATGTCAAACAGCCCGAGATAAACAGTCCAAAACTCAAAAATCTTAAATAAAAGCTTAAAATCCTCATGTTTAAGAATATTTGGCTTTTTTTTCTTGAAAAATAACTATTGATTATCAACAACTAATTATTGCAGCTCTAGTGTGAAATCAGTGATCAGTGTCTGAATCTCTTACTTTTGAATCGCTGTTGATCGTAACGTTTGATCACTCTGATGTGTGTGTGTGTGTGTGTGTGTGTGTGTGTGTGTGTGTGTGTGTGTGTGTGTGTGTGTGCGTGTGCGTGCGTGTGTGTCGACAGAGAGGAGAACGAGTGTGTGTTACAGCTGAAGGGTCTGACTCCGACCGGCACGCTGCCTCTGGGAGTTTTGTCCGGAGGTCGGCCGTCTCTGGAAAGCGGTGAGTGTGAACGCAGCCGAGCATCCCACCAAACACACTAACACAGCAGAGTCCAGCTAACACTAACTCCCTGTGCCTGCACTCACACTGAGACTAACCGGCCAAGAAACACACACACACACACACACACACGCAGGGAGTCCGCTCCTCCTCTGAAGGACCGTTGTGTTCAAATGTCACCATCACGCTGCTCTACAAAGACAAACCGCCGCAGAGACAGAAGAGACTGTCGACCTTTTCAAAAAGCTTCATTTTACATATTTAAAGTTCAATAACTGATATCTGCTCTTATTGATTCTTACAACTTACTCATTTATATGGACGAGTCATACATTTGAGAGCACAAATTATAACTTTATGCAAATTAGTTTTTTTGTTTTTTAATTTAACACATTATAAATTACCAATTTATACGCTCAAGTTATTAATTTCCAGTTTGCACAAGAGTCCAATGTGAAGACACAGCTGCTGTAGTTATTAATCCTGATTAAAGATGTTCAGTATACAAGTAAAGATCATTATTTAACATCCATCGCTGCAGAAGATATAATGATAAAATAACAGATGTAGCTCAAAATTTAGCATTTTTTACAAATTTCTTGATAATGAAGGTATTGGTTCAAAACTACCAGTAGTTGTTGTTGTTATTATTATTATTATTATTATTATTATATGTTTTACAATAAGATTTTATTTAATTTTTGCTGTATTTTTTCAAAGACAAGAAGCGTCAGTTGAAAAGCAGTTTTAAATCATAAATTATACAGAAATAAAATATAAAGGAAAAAAGTTTTCCATAACATTCAGACAGAAACATGATAAAACTAACAAAAAAAAGCCCAAATATAATAAAGTTAATTAAATAATAATGATAATAAAAGAAAGATGTAATGATGATCAAATGGAGATTATTACTGTGATAAAAAATATTATTATATTAGAATAATCATATATTCTGTTATAATGTCGGATGTTTGTTATGTTTATAACATAGTTTTTTAAATTTTATTCTAACTGTAGACAGAAGCATGCTAGCAGTTTCCCTCTGCTTCCAGTCTTTATGCTAAGCTAAGCTAACCCCGTCCTCAGTGTTGAACTACATACGTGATGTTTGATCTTTTTACGGCAGCGTGATGTAAAACACACATTTTATTTATTCCTCTAACAAACCCTCATAAATCCTGATGATGATGATGATGATAATGATGATGATGATGATGATAATGATGATGGTGGTGATGATGATGATGATTATGATAAAATAATGTTCTAACCTCTGTCGTCTTGACCTGTTTGGATGGATGGAGGGTGGTGTGGTGGTGGTGGGCGGGGGGGGCGGGGTTTGGGAGGAAGAGGAGGGGTTTGTATGATGATTGACTGAATGTTAACAGGACTGACTGATTGCTGTGATAACGTGACTAAATGCACTGATATAACGTTCCCACTCTCTCTCCATTGGTTTTGGGCATGGCACTTCTACTCACGCTTACACAGCCACCGTAGAGGCAGAAGAGGCACGAGGTATGCAACCATCTTTGTCTTGTTTGTCTTCTTCTGTGTCATGTGTATGTTTGTTTTTTAACTTTGTGAATGATTCTGGATGCTTCTCTGTTCAGCCTGTCGTCGCAGACAGAAGGAGAAAAATCTGACTGATAAAATTTGTTTTAGTTGAAGCTAATATCTGGTCGAGATGTTGGGCCTCATGCAATGTTCATGCATGAGGCTCATTAGCGATATACAGACACATGTCTTATGGTTTAACACGATGCTTTTCACATCAGTATCAGATATTTTGGATGCTAACTGGTTGCCCGACTGGTTTCCACTTTGGCAGAGAAGCGTCTCCTTTTTGTTTCTGTAATTGTTGAAGAATGATCCACACTAACGCCTGTCAAACGGCCCCTTTAATGAAAGTCTGTTTCTTTGCTTTCATGCTGCCCTCGTCCTGTTTGTTTTTTGAAGTAAGTTTTGTCTCCTGATCACAAACAGTGATTTTACAGTATTCTGTGTTTCTTCATGTGCTGGAAACATCTGTGTGTGTTCAGCAGGGTCAGAAATGAAATACTAGTTATTACTGCGACAGTCCTCAAAGAGTTTAAACAACTAGAGGTGCTTTCCTTCGTCTCCTCCCGCCAACAGTTTCAAACACTTTGAAAAGACGTTAAAAAGAAACGATTTGGCGTCGACATTCAGATAGATGATGTAAAAACATGTTTCTGTATCGAATAAAGAGACAAAATACTCAGAATCAGTCTGCAGTCAACAAAGTGGTTTATAGGAGATCATCTGTTTTATTAGCAGAGATTTATTACAACACATTTATTCATAAAAATGATTGACAAGAGTCCTAAAATCGGTTAAAATGAGCTCTTTCACAGATTCAAACACAAGACGACAAAAACAGATCGGAGGATAATTCTCTGCACTGCAACAAACTGATGATTTCAATTGATCTACCAGTAATTTCCTCCATTAATCCGTCAATCTTTTTGTCAGAAAATAGTGAGAAACGCTTGTTATAATTTCCCAAACAAAGATCTTCAGTTTACCGTCATGAAAACCTTCAAATGTCATTTTAACTTAAAAGAAAATGACTGAAACATTTATTTGATTATTGAAATAGTTGCAGATTCATTTCCTGTCCATAAACTAATCGATTAATCGACTGATCGTTGCAGCTTTAGAAGGCCGATGCAGCTGTTGATCCGTCTGGTGGTTTTCTGTTTTCGTCTTCATGTTTGTATCAAAGCCTGACAAATATAGAAAATCACCAGACGGATCTATTAGATTATTAGCGGATCCTCCTTTTGATCCAGATCTTCAGATTGTGATCCAGCATCATGAAGATGTTTTGTTGTGTCGTCTCTCTCGGCGGCTCCGCTCTCACACTGCTGTCTTGTTTCCTCGCAGCCATTCAAGGCTTCAACCCGCAGCACAAGATCCAGAGCTTCGAGGAGGCCCGAGGTCTGGACCGGATCAACGAGAGGATGCCCCCCCGCCGCGACAGCAAGCAGCCGGAGGCCGCCGCCCCCCCCTCCCTCAACAACCTGCCGGCCAGCGCCGGACCCCCGGACAAGAACGGCACCAACACACAGGCCTAGATCCTCTCTCTCTCTCTCTCTCTCTCTCTCTCTCTCTCTCTCTCCTCCCTTCATCTGCCCTTCTTCTTCTTCCTCCCTTCCCTCCCTCCTTCCTTCCTTCCCTCCTTCCCTCCTTTCTCCACCAAGAGCAGGAGAAGTTCAGTCCGAGCGACTCTCACCACGCTTAATTTATTTTATCATCTATTAAAGATCTAATATCATAGTTTAAGACTGAACAGGATAAAATCTCAAAGCGTACAGCTGACGTGGACTTTTGCTGACGGCGGCCGCCGCCGCCGCCGCCGCTCGAATCAAAGCAAAATCCATTTTCTATATAATGGCGAGCTGGTATTTGGGACAACACCTTCGTTTGCAGACGTGACGCGATAAAGCTCGATTTAGAAAATTGCATAAAATCCATCCTTTCTTATGCCAATGATAGTGTGACTGAGCTCTAAGGAGCAAGTATTGACATTTATATTATATATGTATATTTTAATTGTTCCCTCTTTTCAATGTGATGTTTGTTTGTTTTTTTTTTTTTTTGGTGTTTTTTTCTTTTTTTTTTTTTTTTTTTTTTTTTTTACCGCACATAGATTTAGGCTTAATTATCCAGAGCGGGCGAGGGAGGGGGGCGGCGGGGGGGGGGGGGAGAGGAAGGGAAACGGTGATGGAGAAAGAGTTTAATTAAAGGGTTATTCCGCTTTATTACAACTCGAGTCTGGAGTGTTGATTATTAATGTTGACCAAATAAAAAAAAAATAATAATAATAAAAAAAAAAGCCTTCCTCGCTTTTCCTGCTTGACGATGATGCTGAGCGATCTCTACAAACTGTAGTTGAAAGCTCGTCAGTGGACCTTGAAACGAGCTCGTTGTAGTAGCTTTCTATCCGTTATGATAACAGATATAATCTCCAGTTATGTTTGCTGAGATCTGTGACGTCACTATAACGTTAGTAGTAGAAGAAGAAGAAGAAGCAGGTTGGAAACAAACCAAACATCGTAGTTTACAGACTCATCTTCGAGCCTCTTCATCACTTTTTAATCAACGTTTTGAAGCAGAGATTCAGTCGTGAAATAGTCAGACTGTGACTTTATGTCAAAAACACTGAATCCTACATTTCCCATAATGCACCTGGACAGTGTCTTTCATTAGAGCCTCGTCGCCTGGTGAACAGCCACGTCTCACACTCCTGTAGATTTAAAAAAAAAAAAGGCTGATATTGATAATTGAGAGTATTTAAAATCTCATCAAATAGATATTAAAACATAAACGATCTCTGATTTATTGATTAGCTCTAATCACAACTAATCACCTGCATGTCTGTGAGTTGATTTGACACTTTTACCACTTTGTCTTTAGTGGTAAAAGTATAAATATCATTCACAGTATCGACAAACGAACATTTATTTAGTTTTTTCCATCCATTAATCATCTCGTGACTGTTTACATTCATCTCGACCTGCAGGTTTAAACACATTTCCATCTTTATCAGTGGCGTCACAGATCTCAGATATTAACTCACGACGTTGTTATTACTGATTAGAAATTAGAGCTGCAAATAACGATTATTTTCTCAATGAATCGTTCGGTCTTTAATGTTTTTTTTTTTGGTTTTTTTTGCATTCACAGTTACTCAGAGGCCACGTCGATGTCTTCATTCTGCTTGTTTTGTCTTCGTTAACAGTCCGAAACCTTCAGACGTCCAGTTTAACTGTCTTTACATGACGAAGGAAAAAACAGCAACTAGTCACATATATGAGAAGCCGGAACAAGAACATGTTTGTCTTTGCTTGAAAAAAAAAGATCGAAAGGATCAATTCATCGTTGCAGCTCCGATAGAAACGACGGATAAAAGTCCAAAAAAAAAAAAAAAAAACCCCAAAAGAGACGAGAGTTGTAACAAACTGGAATTCTTCTTTAAGCAGAGAAGCGACAGTGAGGTTGTTGGAGGTGTTTCAGGGGTTCAGTAGGACCTGTCGGTGGGTTTGCTCTCATCATTTTCTTTGTTTTCTGGGAGAGGTGTGTGGGCTTATGTTTTGGGATTTTTTTTTTTTTCTTTGTCGGGAGCGAGGCCTCATTTCTGACTTCTGTTCGGGGTCTCGGAAACATATCTCACACAGAATGTACAGAAGCAGTTACAAAAAAAAAAAAAAAAAAAAGAAGAAGAAGAAAATCTTTACAGCTAAAATTTGAAGAGAAAAAAAAAAAGAGGAACTTTTTGTCGAGTACATGTATTGAGAGGCCTCATTTATGTAGATGTTTCACTCCATTCAAATAAAAAACAGAAAAGTAAAACTGCTCCTGTTTTTGTTGAGTGTCTCTCTCCTGCTTTCAGTACTCAAGGACGCTCTCTCTCTCTCTCTCTCTGTCTCTCTCTCTCTCTCTCTCTCTCTCTCTCTCCCTCCCTCTCTATCTCTCTCTCTCTGTCTGTCTCTCTCTCTGTCTCTCTCTCCCTCTCTCTGTCTGTCTCTATCTCTCTCTCCCTCTCTCTCTCTGTCTCTCTCTCTCTCTCTCTCTCTCTCTCTCTCTCTCTCTCTCTCTCTCTCTGTCTCTCTCTCCCTCTCTCTGTCTGTCTCTATCTCTCTCTCCCTCTCTCTCTCTGTCTCTCTCTCTCTCTCTCTCTCTCTCTCTCTCTCTCTCTCTCTCTCTCTGTCTCTCTCTCCCTCTCTCTGTCTGTCTCTATCTCTCTCTCCCTCTCTCTCTCTGTCTCTCTCTCTCTCTCTCTCTCTCTCTCTCTGTCTCTCTCTCCCTCTCTCTGTCTGTCTCTATCTCTCTCTCCCTCTCTCTCTCTCTCTCTCTCTCTCTCTCTCTCTCTCTCTCTCTCTCTCTCTCTCCCTCCCTCTCTATCTCTCTCTCTGTCTGTCTCTCTATCTCTCTCTATCTCTCTATCTCTCTCTCTCTCTGTCTCTATCTGTCTCTCTCTGTCTGTCTCTCTCTCTCTCTCTGTCTCTCTCTCTGTCTCTCTATCTCTCTCTCTCTGTCTCTCTCTATCTCTCTATCTCTCTCTGTCTCTCTCTCTCTGTCTCTCTCTCTCCCTCTATCCCTCTCTTTCTCTCTCTCTCCCTCTATCCCTCTCTTTCTCTCTCTCTCCCTCTCTCTCTATCCCTCTCTCTGTCTCTCTCCCTCTCTCTCTCTCTCTCTAGAGCTGTGCCATCAGTGTATGAATGTGTGTGAATGGGTGAATGTGATTCGTAGTGTAAAAAGCGCTTTGAGTGGTCGAAAGACTAGAAAGGCGCTATACAAGTACAGTCCATTTACCATTTACCATCTATCTATCCCTCTCTGTCTCTCTCTCTCTCTCTCTCTCTCTCCCTCTATCCCTCTCTTTCTCTCTCTATCCCTCTCTCTCTGTCCGAGCGGCTGCCAATCAAAAGCCGGCGTGGGAGGTGTTGCTTTGTGCAGCTCCATCCGGCGGGAGACGAGTGGCATTGAAACACGGCCAGCTCAGCTCCTCGCTCTAATGTGTGGGCCCGTATGTTTCTTAGCAACACGAAGCCTCCACTTTATTACCTGCAGCTCGCTGATGCTGATCCAGTGTTTGCACTGCTCAAGTTTGCCAGAGAGAGAGACAGAGAGAGAGAGAGAGAGAGAGACAGAGAGAGAGAGAGACAGAGAGAGAGAGACAGACAGAGAAAAGGTTGATTGTGATAATTCAGACGTGGGGGTGTTTAAATCAAACACCACGGAGACGCTGCAGCACTACAGCTGAACCTGTCACGACGATAGCTGTGAAAAAAAAAAGATAAGAAGGGGAGAGGAAGATGTGATATGGTAGTAAAAAAAAAAAAAAATATTGAGGAATATTGTGCTGCTGATTCTAATGAATAATAACAGAAACAGCAAAGATGAATCATTATGGGATTGTTAAGAGATCTCTGGTAGTAAAGTCCATCATCAAGCTTCTCAGAGCAGGAAATCACTACAAACTGGTCAAAAATGATCAGTGACGCATTTCTGGTTCTGCTTTGAGAACGAAGAGTTAAATGATTAAACTTCACAAATCCTACCGGCTTATTTTAAAGGACAAATTCCCAGTGTTCCCAGTGTGTTAAACCAGCAGTCAGGTGTCTGTAATCATTCCTCCTGTTCATACTGGATATTAAAAGATCCTTCAAATGTGTTTTCAATGGAAGTGATGGAGGATAAAATCCACAGTGTGTCCACACAGTCATTTAAAAGTCTGTGTGAAGCTTCTATTCAGCTTCATCAGTCTGAGTTAGTCATATCAAGTGGATATCTGACACATTTACAGTCTTTTTAGCATCAAATTCCCTCTTTGTGTTTCCTCGGACAGTGTTTCCCTGTTGAGCTGCAGGTGGAAGTATAGTAACAAAAAGAGGAACTTTGGCACTAAAAAGACTGTAACGTTGAAAGATATCTACTTGATTTGACTCATTTGGACGCTGAAGCTTCATATTAGCTTCAGATCAACTTTTAAATACATTTTTTGCTCCTGACTGTTGTTTCAAGACACTTGAAAAAGAGGCAGGGAGGTCAAATGTGCCTCAGTGTATGGAAAGCCAAGAGGGTCATAAACACATGACATAAACTGTCAGATAAATGTAGTGAAGTAAAACTACAAAGTAGCAGAAAATTTAAATACTTAAGTAAAGTACAAGTACCTCAAAATTGTACTTAAGTGAAGTACTTGAGTAAATGAAGTACTTGTACTTGCAGGTACGTCAGGCAGATATTCAGTGAGTTTTGATGCTAATAAGTTTATTAAAAGATCTTTTTCATTTAAAAAGAGGAAAAAAACAGAAACTGATGTCTTGTTACACTTTATATTTATTCAACGGTGAACATGCAGCTTCACAACGGTGATCGTTCTGTTACAAACAACAGTTTCAGCATCGTGTGTGTGACATCACAACTATTTTGGAGCCATTCGCGGTCCGATGTTCAACGTACACACAAGTGTGATGTGGAAACTCGAAGCCTCCGGAGAACAAACACTGAGAAGTTTACAGTGAAGGAGGAGACGTCTGGTGTCCAGCAGGTAAACAGAGAAGAGAAGCAGGAGAAGATGATGTTTTAAAGGTTTTTAACAAGGTAACTGACACATCAGACACAATTTATTATTCAAAGCAGAGTTTTTTATGTCTTAAAACATGTCTGGAGAAGATCTTTAAAGTTTGAATTTGTACCTAAATTATCACATTTTTCCTCTGTTAACGTTGCTGCCGTTCAGATTTAAACAGTCAGTGTGAAAACAAACAAACATCCATCATCTCTAACGTCTTTAACTTTTAATCCTCCAAACATCGAACAGTGATGCAGAAAAGTTATCAGATTTAAAACATTATGTTCTCAAAGCTGCTTTAATTTTTATTTTTGTCCACTTGGAGGCAGCAGAACAAGCTGTAAAACACCATCAGACACGTTTATACACACAAACACTTGATCTACTCTTAATGTAGAAAAACATTGATTATTGACGCTTTAAAATGGAACAGCTGGTCTGTTACCCCGGAAACCATCTGATGAAACTGGGACTATTTCTTCAGTAGAAAGTAGTTCCAGTGAAAACTGTCAGCACATTTACAGATGTTATTTATTGTTTTAATTCAAATACAAAACCAAGATAATGACGTAATAATTACATCATTTATAAAATGATTTTAATTGTTTGTTTTGTTACTTGCATTTGCTCAGAGCTGCAACTAACAATTCTCTTTATTTTCTCTATTAATCAACTAGTCGTTTGGTCTATAAATCATTAAGAAACAGCAAAAACTATGTCATTAAATGTCTTATTTTGTCCGACTAACAGTCCAAAACCCAAAAATATTCATTTTATCTTCATGTGAGACCAAGAAAAGCTGCAAGTTCTCACATTTGAGAACCAGCAGCCATCAAATATTTGACATTTTGCTTGATAAATAGTTGGTGATTGATTCCTACATTTTCTTTTATTTGCTTTTTCTCTCTCTGTGAAGCACTTTGTAACTTTAAGAAAACGCTACACAAATAAAGTTTTATTATTAGAGAATCCCCAACATGAATCCAACATGAAAACACAGCATGTCTTATGTGTCTTCACTGGATCATCAGCTGCTTTCTGAGTCTGTTGCTGAACTTTGTTCATTAAATGTCTGTTTGACTTTATTGTGAGCAGCAAGTCTGACAGAGACTCAAAGAAAACACAGCTCACATCATCATAATGAACATATCCTGAAGAATATTAGATCAACTCTGGATAATGATGTTTTCTGTAGTGACCACTAGATGGAGCCACAACTGATGTGGACTGAAGGAAACCTGAGCAGACTGAACTGATATTACAAGAAGAATAAACTGTTTAAACTGTGCAGACTTCAAGTACTTCAAGTGTATTATAGTACTCAACTACAAACTATAACTGAGACGGCAACAAGTTATATTAAATTTCCTTCACATGAGTCTACAAACTTAACATGAAGCTGTTTGTGTCTCATGTTTCAGTTTTACTGATTAACCTCAGTTTGCATTCATTAGGTTGTATTCTGATTGGCTGAGGTTGAAGGTGGGAGTCACACCTCCAGCCAATCAGAGTAGGAGCTCATTAATAATGCAGATTTTATGTAAATACCTCCAGAAACAGCCTGATGGAGGACAGAGAGGAATCTGGCTGTAAGGAAAGATGGATTTAGAGAAATCTAAACAACTTTTGGTGAATAAAGTGTCAGATATGTTTAAAATAAACTCAGTATTTATCAAATTAAGTCAAAAAAGGCCAAAATACCAGATATTTAAAGGTTGTTTGCTCATAAGTTCAACACAGGACTTGATGAATTCATCTTTTCAGTGGGTGAAGTGGTGAGAGCTCTGTAGCTGTGTGACTGAACACAAACATGACGATCACAATGACAACGAGGTGTTTCTGTCAGATTTTATTGAATTCATCCAACACAAACACTTTGGTTCCTCTGATGGAGAAACTTCACTCAGTACAGACAGAGTTACAGATCATCATTCAACACAACATCAGCCAATCCTGCTGTCTGATTAATGAAGTCTATCAGACCATCTAACATTTAACCACCGTATGTTTGACAGAATCTAACAACATTTAAAAAGTGATTCAACAGGATGAAGAGTGAGCTCGACTATTTAATCATTTATTTATTGAAGTGCCAGCCTGAGTGTGATCTATGAGGACATGGTCTTTTTTTTGGATCTGGATCTCAACATTCCTCCTTATACTTTGCAGAGACATTGAATATGTTCCTTACTTCCTCATCGTTAATGCACAGCGCTCCTCCCAGCCTCTCATACTGTGACTCTGATCTGTTTACATCAGCAATGCAGGTCCAGGGTTTCTTCTGATCCACAGCTACACACCACTTTGAATGATCACTGCCAGGGTCCCATTTAGCCCAACCAATGTCTACAAAGAGGATATTTTGCACTTTTCTTTTATTTAGATGGCAGAAGGAACCATCTCGGTCTGGCTGGCAGCCCCAGCTCTGGACATTCACATCACTCTTCAATTCCTCTGAAATACTGACGTAAAGATCTCCAACTGCAAGAACAACAACAACAGGAGACATGTTAGACGTTACAGACGGTTTGTGTGTTCGTACTGAACCGTTCGGTACAGGATGTTCAGTTCGATACGCTCCCTGACACAAACAATTACTGTCAAAACACTTTAATAATCCACTGATTTTGATATGCAGAACAATTATTCTAGAGTGCGAGTTCCACCCAGAACATTTCGGCAGAGCACCACTTAGCTGTAGCTCAGGGATGTATGCTAGCCGGCCAAGTTACACATGGATGTTTTATAATATCTGGATGCAGGTTGGAGGCTTCGTTCATTCCTATGAAAGTTACTCAGTGGTGCATGAAGCCAAAAAAGCCACTTGCTGCTGTAAAGAAATTACCTGGATGCAAACTGAGCAGCTCTAGCTAACTCCCAGTTTAACCCTTCGCTAACTTTAATGGGATAAAATGATTTAATCGTGCAGCTCTTTTAGACTTTCTAAATGTTATCGGACCGAATGGATCAAATTTGTCAGGAAACGTTTTTCCTTGTTCTGTTTTCTCATTTCAGCTTTTTCTTTAATTGATCTCCTCAATGTGACTGAACACAGAAACTCAGGACTTTCCTGATAATGTAAAGATCCTACAGGTTTATATTCTGACACCAGTTTGCATTATTTGCACTTTGTTTCTGAGAGTGACCCTGATGCTGACTGAATTTTAAGCTCTGTGATTGGCTGTTTCTTGCTGAAATGCAACATGGGAGTTGTAGTTGACTTATCTCCTTCAGTTTTTATGTCAACAGTCTTGAAGTTTTGATTTACTAAAAAAACAGATATTTTCTAATGCAGTCGTCCATCTTTTGTTCTGATGATTCAACCAGGAGAATTTCATGTTGATCCAAACTCCTCCCACTGTGTTCTCATTGGGTAGTTGGTTGAACAGGACTTGAAATCTATTGGATAATGTTTTGGAGGGCGGGAGTTGCTACAGCCAATGAACAAGAGAAATTAATTCATAACTTGCTTCAAAACATATTTTATCTAAAACTGCAGTGTGGAAAAGATACATTGGTCATACAAAGAGGAAATAGAGGAAATCTGTTTGATTTTCTATCATCAGCTATTTTTCTTTTACTGTGAACTACATGAAAACATTCTTCACTCAACACTGAACAAGTGAGCAACAGTAAAAAACTGCCATATAAAAGCTGAGACTAATCACCCACACAGCTCACTGTAGATGTGCTTCCATCTACCTGTTGTTGTTCATATTTTCAATTTTTGGAGTTTAAACTCCACAAACTCTGTTATTGGATGTTATTTATAGGGCTACATTCTTATATATCCATTTAATGGACGAGGTCAAAGCCAAAGATTATTAAATAAAACTGAATTCGTGTCAACTTGTGTCTCTGACTGAAGTATTTTCAGATGGTCTTTTATGTGTGTAAATGAAATGTCTGCATGTATTTGTGTTTTCTTGCCTCATGTTGATCCTTTAGGGACGAATGAAGTTTTCTGAATTGAATTGGTAGTAGTGATGATACACATCCCAACAGCTTAAACAGAAACATGAAGGAAACTCACCCTCCGGTTTACCATCAGCCGACACTTGTTTAGCAATGCTGTAAAAATCCTTCCCTCTACTGGATTTCAGCGGCTGGAGCGTAGGATCAACCCTGCGTTGTTTTAGAGTACTGTGGATTTTGGTGTCCCAGTTTTTAACTTGAAGCGTTTTATGAAAGTCTGATGGAATATCAGACATGAATGGGTACACATTGATGAGCTGCAGGTGTTTACCTGAAAACATTAAGACAAACACATTTATGGTAACATTCAATCCAAACACTAAAACTAATACACAGTAAATATGAAGATGGATTACCGATATGTCCAAACTGGTCGTAGTTGAACGTTACACAGATGAATATCTGAGCGTTTCTTGCTCCACTTTTAGGCCAGAAATTATTTTTATCTCTCTTGTAAGGGAACTTTGGTGTGCTGTGTAACAGCCAGACTCCAGTGCCTGTAGTGCCTGTAGTGTCGTTCTTCTGCACCATCGCAACCCCTGTGAACATGAACAGTCAGACAGCAGCTCATCTGAAGCAGCTACACCAGACTGACAGAGCTGAACCCCAACTGATCCAAACACAAGGTCATGGACCAGCTGGACAAATCTGAAGTCAGTTTGATTATTGAAGGTAAATCAGCAGAGAACAGAAAGACATGTTCCCTGTGAGAGAGAAGCTTTCTCTGTTTACCTTTACTGTGACCGTATGAAGGAGAAACACTCTTCCTTATATACTCTGGAGGCTGATCGCTGTAGCTGATGTATCCAAAGTTTTTTAGCTACGAGTGAAAACAGAAGAAACAACTTTTTAAAGTGTTCTGGATCTGTTGATCGTCACATGTTGAGCAGAGAAACAATCACAACTTGTCTGCAATGATGTGCTGCTTTAAGAAAACACAGAGATGAAGGTTAACCTGCTATTTTTGGGTTCAATTCAGACTTTCTGCTATCATGAAGCTGGCTCACTTTTACTTTTTGGTTACTGGGGTAGATCACCATGGTAACCAGGATGGATCACCATGGTAACTATGCTGCAGGGCATCAGTTTGAAGCAGATTAACTTCAGTAGATCAGATCCAAACCTGACGACAGGCAGACCGCTGGCCAATCAGATCAACAGAGTTTAAGTGAGAAGTTATGAAGATCAAGACATTTTTATAGATGAGTCACTTTGCTCTCTATGATACTGATGTCAGAGACAGAAGAGACATTTGCAGACGCTTGTGTCCTCTGTGGGTTTAAAGCAGGACCCCGACCATCAGAACAAAACTGAGTCGACCTTTCATGAAAGACATTAACTATTTCCACATTCATTTACAGTAGTAGTGCACTGAAAATGATTTGGCTGGAGTTTTAGTTTTGACAATAATAATGTGAGTTATATATTTACACAATTATGAAAAATGGAATTGAAATATGCTTCAGTTATTTAAATGTATTATTGGCAGTGCTGGACTTAATAATCTTTCTGTCATTGTGAAAATGGAAACTCAGCTGTTTATTTGTCTGTGTTACTCTGTGGTTTTACTGTGTTTGAATGGAGCATATTAAGGTGTTATTGAGAGATGATGTACAGAGAGTACAATCAATTACTGGAAAAAATAGTAACAGGTGGCTGAGTCTCTAAAATAATACTCACTGGATTATTTTGGTTGAGTTTAAAGAGCGGCTGCAGGGTGTTTGCCAGGACGCCGTTAGGACTGGCGATGTTTTTATTTTGGTCATTACGCTGAGATTTAGCCCTACCCTGTGCATCTGGATAAATGTAAATATAATCCAAACCAGTCAGCTGTGGATTTTTGGGTGTCTTGTATAAGATGTACCTGATGAAACAGTCAGAGAAGACAGAAATCAGAACATAACAGAGACTCTGAAGAGTAAACTGTGGCAGTTACAGGATCAAACACAGACATTAATAACTTTAACTGACCTATAAAACATTCAACTGTTTGTTTATCAGTATATTTACATGCAGATGAGAAATACATGAACTGTAGTAACCTGCTTACTGTAAACCCACATATGCAGCAGCCGGTCATTAATCAGAGCTTATTTATGAACCAGGACTCCTTGTTTTAAGTGTTTTACTGATATGTTTCTTCTAGTTTTATCCACACTGTGAGGTCAGTCTGTCGGTTCATAACTTTGCTTTAGACTCAAATATCTCAACGATTGTTGGATGGACTGATGTGAAATGTTGTTGACAGTTCAGTTAATGATGCTTTAAACATCCTTTAAAAGTTGATTGTGATTGTGAACATGTCAACCTCATGGTGGCAGTAGAGGAACAGTCAGAGGATCACTGATCATCCATCCAATAGTTGTTGAGAAGTGACGGAGCGACAGACATCTATAGAGACGCCGCTAACGAGGCTAAGAACTGAATGAAGTGTGTCTAAGTTTGCTCTGATTGGCTGATTGTGACTGTTTGTGCTACTTTAACTTGTGTGGTTTCATGCTGAAGGACAGACAGCAAACATCTGCTGCTGCTGGACCAACTAATCTGTGTTTTATTGTTTTCTTAGAGGACAAACCAACATGGCTGCCTGGTAGACGTGCAAGTGTTGTCTCACCAGTCCACTGGGTTGTCTCCCTCATCTCTGCAGGTCACTGAGCCCTCAGAGCTGCAGCACAGCAGACTGACCGTCAGCACCAACCTCCACATGACTCCCTGAAACACACAGCAGCACATCAGCTCTGCCTCCTTTCATTCAGTCAACACATTTAAAGTCTCTGAAGCTTTTTAACATCAACAAGCTGCATCATAAGAATTCTTACACTTGATGAAAGAAGAGTGATCAAGATATTTAGTCTTTATCAATATTAATTAAAAACACAAAATCACATATTACATCACGTTACACCAATGACACAAATGAGAATGATGTCATCACATTTATTCTTGTTCTCTGTCTAAAATACTTCACATTATGTCATTATGGACACACTTTCATTTACTCTATAATGCACCTGGATTACTCTTCATTAACCTGCATTACAATTCATTAATACACTTTTTATTTGATGTATCAATGCAAAGACCAACAGTGATGGAAGAAGTACTCGGATACTTTACTGCAGTAAAAGTAGCAATACAGCAAAGTACAAATACTCCATTACAAGTAAAAGTCCTGCATGAAAAATACTACTACAGTAAAAGTACATGAGTATTATGAGCTTGATGTAGTTAAAGTAGTAATTGCAGTAAAAGTATGTAATAGTTTCTGCCTACAGACAACCGATACCCCCTGCTGATGTGGGTAAGGAACGGTTGTCCTCTACCTCTGACTGAAGTATCGAACTTAGTTCCCAAAATCTAGACATGAGACCATCCAAGCCTTGCTTAGGGAACCAGATTCAGCCTGGCGTCTATAATCACCAGCTGTCGTTGGGCCTATTTAGTCAGGATTCCTAACAGCCAGGTCACAACGAAGTGTATCAGTGCAAATATGTGCTGGAGGTTTTATAGGGCAGATTCAGAGCCCTAACAGTTTAGCCAATTAAACCCCTACAGATAAACTTTTTAACCTAACTCTACACTGAAATCATACCTCTATCACATGTGTAGTGAGTTAACCTCAATCATTGAATCTAATCCTTTACACTTCTGTTATTCAATAAACACTGTAAGTTTATCTTAAGCAAAAATCACCATAATTTATAATCTAAATAAATTTAAGACTAATGTCAGCTTATCCCAAGGGAGGCGCTCTGCTTACCTGACGAAGATACCAGAAGACCTCAGAGATGAGCACGAGTCAAGAACTTTGGTTGGAGTGTATAAAAATACAAACCAGTTTTATTTGGTTTTTACAAAATGAGTAAAATAAGGCAAAAATAAAGTACAAGAATTTAAGTAAAAGTTAAAAAGCAAAAATGAAATAAAAAAGACCTCAAATGATGACTCTGAAAGAGACTCAGAAAAGGAGATCTCAAAAAAGGCCTGAGGTAAAGGAGGGTCCCACAAAAAGAAAAAGGAACCCCGAGTCTCTCTTGGCTTTTCTTTTTATAACTCTACAACTTCCTCTTCTTGACGTTCTTATTTCCACGTACAGTTTTTATCTCTGTGACATCTATCAGTTCATGCTTATGTTACATGACATTACATGAAATAATGACGTTTTCTTCAGATGTCACTTACTTCACACCCTGTGAAACATTTGAACTTCTTTTACTTAAAGATGACATTTTATGGATATCAGTGTTGGGCCTTGGCTACAAGTTTGGCTATCACCAATAATTAGGCCTAATGATTATCAAGATAATTATTAATTATTAAAATCGATACAATTATTAATAAGAATTAATAATAACAGGGCACCATCCTAAAGTCAGGGAAAAAAGGTAGCCACTTCAGTCTCAAAGTGTACTAATCTATGAATTTGGAACTTTGATTAATAATTAATTTAATAACTATAAACAAAATCACCATATCAATAGGTAGTTATGGTTGAAGGATTTGGAGTTCTTTACAGAGCAGAGGTTGGCAAAACTCATTCTTGTGCAACATTAAAACAGACAACAGGTATATCCAAAAGCATTTATTTAACAAAGGGTAAAAGCAAAACACACAATACTAATCTAGCTAAGTGTATCTATATACAAGTGTGAGTGTGTGTGTGTGTGGGGAAGATGGCTGCAGTCACCTGGTGACTGAGCACATGGCGTGCCGACAATTTGGCTGATAAAGGGAACTACAGAGATAAAAGGCCAGACCATGTGGTGTCTTGAACCACATGTGCTGCCTGAACCAAAGTTTGTGACACTGGGTTTTAAACCTCTTAACTGTGTGGTTCTCTATTCAAGGCCAATTGGTGTATACTAAAGGTGCCAGGTTAAAACGAGGTTAGTTGCATGCAAGGCCTAGTTACTGGATGTAACATGTGTTAAACATGCTAACATTAACCTAGCGGTGTGGCTATGCAGTAACCTGACTATAGGCAACAAGGACATCACAACAACAGTTCAATGTATAACCTTAACCAAATCAATACATGTACAGTACATTGTTTGAGTTAAACATTCTTGCTTAGCCGTACTATGCTTCACTGTGTTGCTAGGCTATACCCAGTTGTTACCGAGTCCATGGAGGGAAAGAGATGCTTTGTGGCGTTCTGCTTCTTAGCTGGTGAATCTGTAGATGAGACAGGCTGAGAAGGCTTTGGCTCCAAAGCTGAAAGATGCAGGTGTTGCTGGGGAGAGAGCACTCCAGTCGTTCAGGTCAGAAGGCCCAGGTCACTCCTTTGTTGGAGTTAGCAGCAAGCTAACTCTGTTTCACGGCTCTTGTACTTGTTAAACTAGCCAGCAGACTTGTGTGGTAGCTGCTGGCACAAAGAAACTTAGTTTCTGAGTCTTAGGCAGGCTCTCGTGTCTTCTGCCGTAAAGAAAAGACTGTGTATGTCTGCCGTGAGCAGGCCACACAAGAGAGCAGAGAGCTGCTACAGCAGCTGCTGGAGATGTGAAAGAGCAAGCAGCTGCTCCTGCAGCTGAAGGAGAAAGAGAGCAAGGAGCTGCTCCTTCCGCAGCTGGAGGAGAAAAAAAGAGCTGCTCCAGCCACAGATGGAGGAGAGAAAGAGAGGCAGATAACAGGGGAAACTCTGGTTTTGATAACCTGGATCCATGGGAGGAGCTTCATACTTTAGGTATGAACCCCCAGGGCTCAGGTTTCTTGGAGTCTTGAAACATGTGGTAAACTGTGGTCCACATGTAGTCCCAACATCAGAAAACCACAGCTTCTCCTTTTGCCTCAAGTTTCACAACTATTTTTTATGTTTCTGATGTTTGTTTGTGTTTGTTTAGTCATTCTTGATGGTTCAGATCCAGCTCAGCACCAACTGCTCAAATTGTGCAAGTTCTGCACTTATGGTGCAAGACATTAAACTATGTTATATTTTTCATTAATTAATATTAAATAAAGTAGGCTTGAGTGGAGTTTGTCTCATCCACATATAGTAAAACTTTTAACAAGTACATAAGTAGTATGAGCTTGATGTAGTTAAAGTATTTATTACTAATTAGTGATTAATCTAATTATTGTTGGACATCAGTGTGATTTGTTTATGGGCTGTTTGAAGCTGCTCTCAGGTTGTTCCCAGAGGGACTTATTAACGGATGGACAGGCTCTCAGATACCTGCTGCTCTCACACACTTTGGGCTTGTTGTCATGTATATATGTAAACTTAGCACAAAAAGTAAGGATATTTGTGTTTGGTAGATTATGTCTTTGTTGTAACAATGCTTCTTGGGAAATAAATCTTATACCGTTGGAAAGCCTGTTTATTTCCCTTTGAAATGGTGCCACATTTGTAAGGAACATGCATTTGTGGGGTGAGCAGCAGAGCTGAGTATGTGGGTTGAAAAATTTGCCAAATCTTCTCTGCCAATGCCAAACAGCTTATTCTGCCATTGACTCTTGTTTGGTGTTTGCTGGATTGGATGATTGAAGAAACAAGACATATTGGCAATTTAACAATTTATTCATTTAACAAACAGGAGCCTCAGTAGTGTGTGGAAGAACCATACACAGCCACAACAGCCTGGCACCTCCTCCTCATGCTGGTCACCAGCCTGGTCACACTCTGCTGTGGGATGGCATCCCATTCTTCAACCAGCATTTGTCGTAAGTCAGCCCACGTAGTTGTGTTGGTCACTCTGGCAACAGCACGCCCAAACTGATCCCACAAGTGTTCAATGGGGTTGAGGTCAGGACTGCTGGCAGGCCGTTCCATCCTCTCCACTCCCAAATTCTGGAGGTGGTCTCTGATAAACCCCGCTCTGTGGGGGCGAGCGTTGTAATTATTATCAAATATTCTTAACTGGGGATTCATTTCAATATGGCTACTGTATCCCTTCATCCTTCCCTAAACACACACACACACACATAGGATATACTGTATATAATTAATATATATTAATCTTAATGTTGTGTTAATGATCCATAGGTATGGATGAAGTGTTTTGGATGTGAGGTGAACTGTTGTGCTGAGCTTCATGTTAGTAAAGAAAACTGTGAACACTTTGAATAAATGAACCCCGCAAAGACAAAAGTGAGTTACCAACTGTTACAAACTGTAATGTTATGTTAGCTAGAGGGAAATATTGTACTTTCTACTCCTCTACATTTATTTGACAGCTTTAGTTACTTTTCAGATGAAGATTTGACACAATGGATAATATAACAAGCTTTTAAAATACAACACATTGTTAAAGATGAAACCAGTGGTTTCCAACCTTTTTGGCTTTTGACGTCTTACAAAAAGCAGTGTGTAGTCGGGGTCACATTTCACATGTCTATGAGTTGTTAACAGCTCCACCAAATAGTGATTTTTCCCTCTAAACTTCTCACATGCTTTCATTTCAATAAATGTTCAAATGATCCAATATTTCAGCAAAAATCAAAGATTAGAGAAAAAGTCCAAAAACTGAAAACAGATTTGTGTATCAGAACTTTGTTTTTTCTTCTTTCCTCTCCCATTAATCATCTCACCACCCCTCAGATTTATCTGCTGACCCTTTGGAGGGGCCCGACCCCTAGGTTGGGAACCACTGGACTAAACTAGCTAACTGTATATAAAGTAGTGTAAACTAGCTCCACCTCCAGCAGCTACAACAGTAACATGCTGCTCTAACACTGATGCTTCACTATTAATAATCTAATGATGTCATATATAATAATATATCAGTCAGAGGGACCAAACCACTACTTTTACTGCAATACTTTAACTACATCAAGCTCATAATACTTATGTACTTTTACTGCAATACTTTAACTACATCAAGCTCATAATACTTATGTACTTTTACTGCAATACTTTAACTACATCAAGCTCATAATACTTATGTACTTTTACTGCAATACTTTAACTACATCAAGCTCATAATACTTATGTACTTTTACTGCAATACTTGAACTACATCAAGCTCATAATACTTATGTACTTTTACTGCAATACTTTAACTACATCAAGCTCATAATACTTATGTACTTTTACTGCAATACTTTAACTACATCAAACTCATAATACTTATGTACTTTTATTGCAATACTTTAACTACATCAAGCTCATAATACTTATGTACTTTTACTGCAATATTTTAACTACATCAAGCTCATAATACTTATGTACTTTTACTGCAATACTTTAACTACATCAAGCTCATAATACTTATGTACTTTTACTGCAATACTTTAACTACATCAAGCTCATAATACTTATGTACTTTTACTGCAATATTTTAACTACATCAAGCTCATAATACTTATGTACTTTTACTGCAATACTTTAACTACATCAAGCTCATAATACTTATGTACTTTTACTGCAATACTTTAACTACATCAAGCTCATAATACTTATGTACTTTTACTGCAATACTTTAACTACATCAAGCTCATAATACTTATGTACTTTTACTGCAATACTTTAACTACATCAAGCTCATAATACTTATGTACTTTTACTGCAATACTTTAACTACATCAAGCTCATAATACTTATGTACTTTTACTGCAATACTTTAACTACATCAAGCTCATAATACTTATGTACTTTTACTGCAATACTTTAACTACATCAAGCTCATAATACTTATGTACTTTTACTGCAATACTTTAACTACATCAAGCTCATAATACTTATGTACTTTTACTGCAATACTTTAACTACATCAAGCTCATAATACTTATGTACTTTTACTGCAATACTTTAACTACATCAAGCTCATAATACTTATGTACTTTTACTGCAATACTTTAACTACATCAAGCTCATAATACTTATGTACTTTTACTGCAATACTTTAACTACATCAAGCTCATAATACTTATGTACTTTTACTGCAATACTTTAACTACATCAAGCTCATAATACTTATGTGCTTGTTGAAAGTTTCAATATATGTGGCTGAGACAAACTCCACTCAAGCTTACTTTGGACTATTGTATTTAATTTTAATTAATGAAAAATAAAACATAATTTAATGTCTTGCACCATAGGTGAACCATCAAGAATGACAAAACAAACACAAACAAACATCAGAAACATAGAAAATAGTTGTGAAACTTGAGGCCAAAGGAGAAGCTGCGGTTTTCTGCATCTAGCAGATATCCCTAAACTGTCATCTTTAATGTAAAAGAAGAAGTTCAAATGTTCCGCATGTCAGCGTTCAGCTGGGTTGAGATCTGGTGAGTGTGAAGGCCATAGTATATAATTCACATCATTTTCATACTCATCAAACCATTCAGTGACCATCCTCCATCCTCTCCACTCCCAAACCTCGCTCTGTGTGGGTGAGCGTTGTCATCTTGGAGGATAGAGTTCGGTCCCAGACTGTGGAGATATGGGATTGCCACTGGTAGCAGTATCTCATCTCGATATCTCTCTGCATTGAGATTGCCTCCAATGATGACAAGCCTCATTTTTCCAGTGAGAGAGATGCCGCCCCACACCATCACACTGCCTCCACCAAAAGATGTTACTCTATCGGTGCAGCAATCAGCATAGCGTTCTCTGCGTCTTCTCCACACTTTGACCCTATGATCCAACTGCTGTAGGCAGAATCTGGACTCATCACTGAACATAACGTTCCTCCACATGTTCAGGTTCCAGTGCATGTGTTGCCGACACCAGCGCAAACGGGCCTGACAGTGAAGGGCAGTCATGGCAGGCCTCTTGGCAGCCCTATGAGACTGGAGATTGGCTGCGTGCAGTCTGTTTGTCTGGATTGTCTGGGCAGAGAGCTGTCAGCCATATCGTCCTGCAAACCTTGACTGCAAATCTGTAGAAGACAGCCTACGGTACCTCAGTGTTGACAGGGTGACGAAACGGTCTTCTTGGGTTGTTGTCTTCTTGGAACGCACACTTTGCGGCCCTTCTCTGACATCCCCCGTTATATGGAACTTGGCCTTCACTTTGGAGATGGTACTAGGGCTCACTCCAAATAATGCCGCAACTTGGTCTTGTGGAACACCAGCTTGAAGTTGCCCTATTGTATGGGCCCAATCCAGATCAGTCAAACGTGGCATGCTAATTCTTGGAGCAGACACCTACTGATCACTGTAGCAGGGCCCATGCTCACAGGTGTAACCCACATACTCAGCTCTGCTGCTCATCCCACAAATGCATGTTCCTTACAAATGTGGCACCATTTAAAAGGGAAATAAACAGGCTTTCCAGCGGTCTAAGATTTATTGCCCAGAAGCATTGTTACAACAAAGAAATAATCTACCAAACACACATTTCCTTACTTTTTGTGTTAGGTTTTTATATAGACTGGTGACAAATTAAAGGAAAAACCGGTCCAGGTCTGAATGCTGGACCCCTACAGTGAGGAGGTCTGGGGGCTCTGTTATGCTGTGGGGGGCATTTTGCTGGCATGTTTGGGTCCACTTGTCCCCTTAGAGGGAAGAGTCACTGCTAATCAATACAAAGTGGTTGTGAGTGATCAGCTTTATCCTGTGATGAAACATTTCTATCCTGATGGGAGTGGTCTCTTCCATGATGACAATGCCCCAATTCACAGGACACGAGGGGTCACTGAATGGTTTGATGAGTATGAAAATGATGTGAATTATATACTATGGCCTTCACACTCACCAGATCTCAACCCAGCTGAACGCTGACATGTGGAACATTTGAACTTTTTCTTTTACATTAAAGATGACATTTTAGGGATATCTGCTAGGTGCAGAAAACCGCAGCTTCTCCTTTGGCCTCAAGTTTCACAACTATTTTCTATGTTTCTGATGTTTGTTTGTGTTTGTTTAGTCATTCTTGATGGTTCAGATCCAGCTCAACACCAACTGCCCAAATTGTGCAAGTTCTGCACTTATGGTGCAAGACATTAAACTATGTTATATTTTTCATTAATTGAAATTAAAGAAAGTAGGCTTGAGTGGAGTTTGTCTCATCCACATATAGTGAAACTTTTAACAAGTACATAAGTATTATGAGCTTGATGTAGTTAAATTATTTATTACTAATTAGTGATTAATCTAATTATTGTTGGACATCAGTGTGATTTGTTTATGGGCTATTTGAAGCTGCTCTCAGGTTGTTTCCAGAGGGACTTATTAACGGATGGACAGGCTCTCAGATACCTGCTGCTCTCACACACTTTGGGCTTGTTGTCATGTATATATGTAAACTTAGCACAAAAAGTAAGGATATTTGTGTTTGGTAGATTATGTCTTTGTTGTAACAACGCTTCTTGGGAAATAAATCTTATACCATTGGAAAGCCTGTTTATTTCCCTTTGAAATGGTGCCACATTTGTAAGGAACATGCATTTGTGGGATGAGCAGCAGAGCTGAGTATGTGGGTTGAAAAATTTGCCAAATCTTCTCTGCCAATGCCAAACAGCTTATTCTGCCATTTACTCTTATTTGGTGTTTGGTGGATTGGATGATTGAAGTTTGAAGAAACAAGACATATTGGCAATTTAACAATTTATCCATTTAACAAACAGGAGCCTCAGTAGCGTGTAGAAGAACCATACACAGCCACAACAGCCTGGCACCTCCTCCTCATGCTGGTCACCAGCCTGGTCACACTCTGCTGTGGGATGGCATCCCATTCTTCAACCAGCATTTGTCATAAGTCAGCCAACGTAGTTGTGTTGGTCACTCTGGCACGAACAGCACGCCCAAACTGATCCCACAAGTGCTCAATGGGGTTGAGGTCAAGACTGCTGGCAGGCCGTTCCATCCTCTCCACTCCCAAATTCTGGAGGTGGTCTCTGATAAACCCCGCTCTGTGGGGGCGAGCGTTGTAATTATTATCAAATATTCTTAACTGGGGATTCATTTCAATATGGCTACTGTATTCCTTCATCCTTCCCTAAACACACACACACACATAGGATATACTGTATATAATTAATATATATTAATCTTAATGTTGTGTTAATGATCCGGAGGTATGGATGAAGTGTTTTGGATGTGAGGTGAACTGTTGTGCTGAGCTTCATGTTAGTAAAGAAAACTGTGAAGAGATAGAGAGATAGAAAACAGAGACAGATCCTAACAAGTACAGACTCTGTGATCACAAACTGCCGATCCAACAAGGACGACACAAAACATCACAGCAAACAAAAGAAAAGAGAATCTGTTGGACAGGTGAGGCTGAGACAGAGACGCACTTCCTCCTGCAATGTAAAACATTCAAGGAAATAAAGAACATTTACTTTAACAAGTTCAACTCAAAGAGCTTAATGAGCTCTCAACATTAAAACTACTCAAACACACACACACACACACACACACACACACACACACACACACACACACACACACACACACACACAGTGTGATGTGATCTGTTGAAATGTAATTATTATCAAATATTCTTAACTGGGGATTCATTTCAATATGGCTGCTGTATCCCTTCATCCTTCCCTAAAAACACACACACACACACACACACACACACACATAGGATATACTGTATATAATTAATATATATTAATCTTAATGTTGTGTTATTGATCCGCAAGTATGGATGAAGTGTTTTGGATGTGAGGTGAACTGTTGTGCTGAGCCTCATGTTAGTAAAGAAAACTGTGAACACTTTGAATAAATGAACCCCGCAAAGACAAAAGTGAGTTACCAACTGTTACAAACTGTAATGTTATGTTAGCTTTCTAGCTCAAATTCAACAGTTTTTAAAATACTTCATAAACACTGTAAAATAAGATCCTCAGTTTTCCTGCTGCTGAGAAAACATTTGATGAGTTTTGAAATGGAATTTCTTTCTTTTTATTTCCTGTCTTTTGTGTTAAATTTGATATTGTACAATGTGCATTTGGTGCATATATACCTAATATACTGCATGTATTAAATTGTATGTAGAAACAGGATCTCTACTGTTCAACAGAGAGCTGACAGCTTTAAGTTCAGACTGTAGGATGTGGAGTCACAATGTGCCGTCATTTCAAACCAGCTGGATTTATTGTCTGTGAAGTTTTATTCATCACACCAACATTATATGAGATAATGTTGTCAAAAAGAAACATGACAAGAGGAAAATACAAGAACATGGAATCAAATTATTACTTCTGAAGGAAACAATTTGACTTTAATTAATCTAATTAGTTAAAGTTTCACTAGTGTTGGCCTTCAGTGGTGGAAAGTAACTAAGTACATTTACTCAAGTACTGAAGTACAGTTTTGAGGTATTTGTACTTTACTTGAGTATTTCCATGTGATGCTACTTTCTACTTCCACTCCACTACATTTCAGAGGGAAATATTGTACTTTCTACTGGTTTGATGAGTATGAAAATGATGTGAATTATATACTATGGCCTTCACAGTCACCAGATCTCAACCCAGCTGAACGCTGACATGTGGAACATTTGAACTTCTTCTTTTACATTAAAGATGACAGTTTAGGGATATCTGCTAGATGCAGAAAACCGCAGCTTCTCCTTTGGCCTCAAGTTTCACAACTATTTTCTATGTTTCTGATGTTTGTTTGTGTTTGTTTAGTCATTCTTGATGGTTCAGATCCAGCTCAGCACCAACTGCTCAAATTGTGCAAGTTCTGCACTTATGGTGCAAGACATTAAACTATGTTATATTTTTCATTAATTAAAATTAAATAAAGTAGGCTTGAGTGGAGTTTGTCTCATCCACATATAGTGAAACTTTTAACAAGTACATAAGTATTATGAGCTTGATGTAGTTAAAGTATTGCAGTAAAAGTACATAAGTATTATGAGCTTGATGTAGTTAAAGTATTGCAGTAAAAGTACATAAGTATTATGAGCTTGATGTAGTTAAAGTATTGCAGTAAAAGTTCACCTCACATCCAAAACACTTCATCCATACCTGCAGATCATTAACACATTAAGATTAATATATATTAATTATATACAGTATATCCTATGTGTGTGTGTGTGTGTGTGCGTTTTTAGGGAAGGATGAAGGGATACAGCAGCCATATAGAAATGAATCCCCAGTTAAGAATATTTGATAATAATTACATTTCAACAGATCACATCACACTGTGTGTGTGTGTGTGTGTGTGTGTGTGTGTGTGTGTGTTTGAGTAGTTTTAATGTTGAGAGCTCATTAAGCTCTTTGAGTTGAACTTGTTAAAGTAAATGTTCTTTATGTCTTTGAATGTTTTACATTGTAGGAGGAAGTGCGTCTCTGTCTCAGCCTCACCTGTCCAACAGATTCTCTTTTCTTTTGTTTTCTGTGTTACACTGAACCTGTACTTGTTAGGATCTGTCTCTGTTTTCTATCTCTGACAGCAGAGAGAAACTAAACTTTATCGCTCATCACACACTGACCTAAAAAACACTAAAAACAGACAGCATCACAACATGTATCCCTCTATCTTTTATTTATTTATTCATTTATTTATCATGAACCAGGATTCCATCACAACATGTCTTATGTATGGATTGTGTTACCTTACAGTATATTCAGTGCAGTAACAGACATTAATGAGAAATGATACAGTAATTTGTTTTACGTTGGTTTTGAATGTAAATTTACCAGTTTGGACAATAGTAGAATGTGCAAAGTAGAGTGTAAATGCACAGAGGTTTGGTGATGGTTGAGTTTGAGTGAGACAACAGTTCTTATTCTTTGAAAGATGTGCCCACTGAATGCATTTTGTGTCACAACAATGAAAAGTTTAGTGCACAGTGACTTCTGTTGTGCTGAATGTGTGAAGACATTTGAAAATGTGGAATAAAATATGGAGAAATGCATGTTACCAGTTATAAACCTTCTACATTTTCTTACTTCTACATTTAAAAAATAGGAAAAAAGGACAAATAAAAAGGTCAAAAAGTTTATTTCCATTTTAGTTGAGGACCTACTCAGGTGTATAACGTAAAAAAGACGACATCAAGTATGATATAGATGAGCTCAAATGTATAAATATAATATATATAGTAGAGAGAAATGTGTGAAAACTGTAAAAAACAAACACACCCTGAACTGAAACTGTGAAACAGCTGCCCTCAACCATCAAATGAACATAATGGAGTAAAGAGAACAACATTTCCCTCTGACATGCAGCATGATAAGGAGACGTTTTAAAGCCACGTGTCAAACTTTGCCAGTAGCTGTTTGTGTGTGATGTTTGTCATGTGATTTCAGAGACATGATCAGACTTTTTGAGGTCGTCATGCAACATCAGGAACCAGCAGCGTCTGGTTGTGTGTTGAGTTGTTGTTGTGAAGCTTTCACTGTGATATCTGTGTCTTCAGATAATATCCACACCTCATCTTCATTACAAAAATATGCCCGTCTGTCTGTCACACAAACAGAAAAACAACAAAAACTTAAATAGTTAAAAAGTATAAAAGCAATTAAAGCCAAAGTAACCAAACCATGTCCTAAAGAAACTGAACCTGCTGTTCTGTGGTTTAGACCTTCCACCTGTTTGTGACCTGCCTGCTTTGCCTCTTTGGACTTGTTTGCCTGTTTTGGACTGCCTGCGCCTTACTGACCTGTAAGCCTGATTATTAAAGCCCCTTTTCCTCAACCTGTCCTTAGTCTTTCGTGTCTGTATTTGTGTCCTCGTCCCATTTGTCCCATACACATACACCCGTGACAGGTAATAATTCTAATTACATATTTACTGTGTGATGTTATAATTGTTATTGACACAGATCAGATTCTATGGTATTTATTTAAGATGACCTTTATTTTCACAGGGCAGGTTTGCTGAGCATTCAGGCTCTTTTACAGTAACGCCCTGTTTACAGTTAAATGATATTACAGAACAAAGTAACAAGGATGAACAGACACCTGAGAAAAACAGAAATCAGACAGTATACAGTGTGTAGGCTCAGTGAAAGCAGTCACACGCAGATTTTTAGGCAACATTGCAGATTATTCCATGAGATTGCTGCACTAACAGCAAAGACAGTCTTTCCTGGATCAGTTCTGGTTTCTGAAGGATCAACCAGTTAATGGAGCATGTTCAGTTTTATCCAGAGAATCAGAGCAGCAAAGATGAGTTATAAGATGGACATTTTCCAGTAATCAGTCCTGGTTTCTGAAGCATCAACCAGTTGTTCAGTTTTATCCAGTTTTATCCATTGTCTGACGTCAATGGGAGGTTATTCCATAAGAACAGGGTCCTGCTGTCAGTCCTACAGTTCAATTCAATTGAATTTCAGTTCAATTCAGTTCTATTCCTATAGCGCCAAATCCCAACAGAAGTTATCTCAGGGCTCTTATCACATAGAGCAGGTGTAGACCGAACTCTTTAATTTCCAGAGACCCAACATTCCTCCATCAGAAGCACTTGGTGACAGCAGCAAGGAAAAACTCCCCTTTAACAGGAAGAAACCTCAAGCAGAACCGGATTTTAGGTGGGCCCCATCTGCTTGGACTGGTTGGGTTTTAGAAACTCTTCATTTTCAGTTTGTACACAATCAGACTAATAAAATCAAAATCTGTACAAAGAATTCAGATGTGTTGATGACCTTTGATCAGCCAAAGAGAAAGAAAACATTCAGTAATCAAATATTACAGACAGACACAATATGAACATGATGTCATTATTTCATTCTCGTCAGTATTATGAACTGAAATAACATCAAACTTTTGTTAACAATTGTGACATGAAGATTGTCCTCTGTACAGATGTGATGTCTGACAGTCTGAATATTTGACAGATAAATGATATCATGTCTATTTCTGCTCCTGTCCTCTTGCATTTTGACTACTGATTGGTGTTTTACTTTATTCCTTTATTTTTTTTGCACATTACAAAATACAGGTTTAATAAAATATTCAAAGATTTGATATGCACACAAAGTCATTCACAAATATGTTACAAAACAGACTTTTCCCTGCATATACTCAGCTACATATTAATTTAAAGTAAATAAACATCTGTGCAGGAGGCAGGAAGCTAAAAGCTTAAAGACATCTCCTGAATACTAAATACAAAATAAACAGAATTACACTGAATAAAAATAATCTAACTTCATTTGAATTTCTTTATCTCTGGTATGAGATGTGAACGAGTTTGACCAGTCAGCTGATTTATGGTCTGCCTGCTGTCGGCTGAATTTCTATGTAAAATAATTGAAAAAATATTGGAGATTATAGAATAAATGCTGTTTAGATGATCATAAGGTTCCAGGTCATTTTCATAGGTTATAGACTGACCCTCTCATACAAACATTCCCTCTTTCATTTTATTTATCATGTCTTATTGTTCCTAAAGTCAAACAAACTCACAAAATAGTATCAGCAATATATCATGTTAGTGATTTTCTTCACTAAAGATTTAAAGTTGAAGTGGATCCTTGAATCTTAGAGGCTGAAACCATCAGACATTTATTTTTTAAATGCTCATACACCAACTAGTTTTGGACCAATATTCATAACTGGTTGATACTAATAATGGATAACATACCTCTGTTTACTTGTAATGACATTATTTATTTTATGGGCAACTTGTATGCAAACATTTCAGATCCTGTTAATGTTGTAATTATTTTGGTCAAATATCATATACATACTTGTAAATGGAATGGCAGCACTTCCTCTTTCACTGTGTTCATGCATAACTTTACCGACTAATTTAAGTCACTGAAAAATATGGGAAAAATTAACTTTAAAGCTCAGAAATTATATACATCTATATGGCATCCCTTGCTTTTTTAATGTCTCTTATGTTGCTCTCTTGTGCTCCTATAGGTTTATCAGTTTTTGTTTTTTTTTGTTTGTAAAGAAATATTTCCTTTCTCTTGATTTTCGGTGTGATACCTCTTTGTGTGCTATGATTACCTGAATGTATTGTAACATCACTTCAACCATTGTTGATTTAATTCCATCCTTCATCATGTATAGCTATTCCCAATCTTCTTCTGTACATTTTCCTTATGCTCAATAAAAAGAAATAAAAATACAAAATAATAATAATTTCCTCATTTCCTCTCTCCTTGAGTGGGAGGGACTCAGACACAGGTGAGGGAAACATGGATGCAGTTTAAGGGAAGTGGAATGAAGCTCTGGTGTGAACAGGGCTGCAGTTCAATAATAATGTAAAACAGTCAAACTGAGCTGCTGCAGAGGAAACAGTTTCAGTAACTAGAGGGATGATGTGATTCCACACATGCATGCAGCTCATTTAATATGACTTTGTATTAAAACAGTTATTAAGTTATTTGTCCATTTGTCTGTCTGTCACATGATCATTGTGTTGATGAAAAATGTAAATCATTTCAGTATAGATCTCTTTTTTCAAAGGTGACTTTTAGTTGAGTTTTAGTTGAGTTTTTATTGTGAAAAAAGGTTGTTAATGAATATTTTTGACAAAACAAAACAAAAAAATAAAGTCAAACAAAGTTATTAAAATTTATTTCCAGTGAGGTTCAACATCTGCCAGCGAATGTCTTGTATAACTTCACGTTAGTACAAAGTACAAACTTTAACTGCATAATTTAAAGCAAAAACTGGTTTATACATATTTGTACTGCAATAATTGACAAAATTATCTCAACTCAAGGTCCACTTACTCTCTTGTTTTGGACCTTTCAACCGTATCACACAGCAGCACATCAGTCTCAGTGTTTAAACCAGCATGGATGAGAAGTCCTCCAGCTTTGTAACAATTGAACAAACTCAACCTGCTGATGAAGACCATGTGATACAGTCGAAAAAGCTCCAGAACAAGCGAGTAAGTGGACCTTGAGTTGAGACAGTTTTCATCAGCTGCTGTTTCTGAGGTCAAGAATGAAGCATAAAGAGCAGAGAAGAAGTGAACACAGCTAACAGCTCAGGTGTAATACGGAGTGAAGACGCCCCCTGGTGCTTCATGTGGAGTACAACAGCCTCCCTGCTGTTACAGAGAAACACCAGTCACATCATCTTCTACACACACACATTATGTTTCTTTAGCTTCTTTCACTTGAATGATTTGAATGTTTTCCTCATGTGTTTCAGTCAATACGAGGCTGAGATGTTTTCTGAAGTGACTCATGCAGACAGAAGTGTCAGTAAACTGGTGGAGGGACAGTAACATGTTACTGACATCATATAGAAACTGATACACATGATTGATTTTCTCATTTGAATGCGTTTGTTCAGACGATGTTACAGAACGTAGAAATATTCTGCTGTGTTGGACGTGAATCCAACTTTCTGATGTTTGTGTTTTTGAGTGGAGTCATGAAATCTCATTTGCTTCTGTTTGATGAGATTTTCTTCACGTGTATTTGAATCATACAGCTTGTAATGATTAGTTTAGTATTTCACATGACATAGGCCATGTGGGAAAACTTGTATTCATTCATGTTCTTTATTTTCTAACAAGTTATTTTTTAGTGATTGCAGTATATTGTGTTATTCTACATTAAATCATATCCTGCTTGATGCATTTTTCTGTGAATCATGAATAAAATCTTAGCTTATCCACCCATCTGAGAAAGCTTCTGCTGAGCTACAACAAGCGGCAGGTTTCAGGAGTGACGTTTCTGTGTAATTTTCTCGAGAGTCCACACTGAAGACTGGAGACTCTGAGGTCAGACAACTTTTTTTTCAACTTTTGTGATGAGATTAATATGATGTGAAAGTTATTGTGTTATTCTACATTAAATCATATCCTGCTTGATGCATTTTTCTATGAATCATGAATAAAATGTGATCTTGATTAAACCAGTTTGCTCAGAGTGTCTTCACTGGATCATCAGCTGCTTTCTAAGTCTGTTGCTGAACTTTGTTCATTAAATGTCTGTTTGACTTTATTCTGAGCAGCAAGTCTGACAGAGACTCAAAGAAAACACAGCTCACATCATCATAATGAACATATCCTGAAGAATATTAGATCAACTCTGGATAATGATGTTTTCTGTAGTGACCACTAGATGGAGCCACAACTGATGTGGACTGAAGGAAACCTGAGCAGACTGAACTGATATTACAAGAAGAATAAACTGTTTAAACTGTGCAGACTTCAAGTACTTAAAGTGTATTATAGTGCTCAACTACAAACTATAACTGAGACGGCAACAAGTTATATTAAATTTCCTTCACATGAATCTACAAACTTAACTTGAAGCTGTTTGTGTCTCATGTTTCAGTTTTACTGATTAACCTCAGTTTGCATTCATTAGGTTGTATTCTGATTGGCTGAGGTTGAAGGTGGGAGTCACACCTCCAGCCAATCAGAGTAGGAGCTCATTAATAATGCAGATTTTATGTAAATATCTTCAGAAACAGCCTGATGGAGGACAGAGAGGAATCTGGCTGTAAGGAAAGATGGATTTAGAGAAATCTAAACAACTTTTGGTGAATAAAATGTCAGATATGTTTAAAATAAACTCAGTATTTATCAAATTAAGTCAAAAAAGGCCAAAATACCAGATATTTAAAGGTTGTTTGCACATAAGTTCAACTCAGGACTTGATGAATTCATCTTTTCAGTGGGTGAAGTGGGGAGAGCTCTGTAGCTGTGTGACTGAACACAAACATGATGATCACAATGACAACGAGGTGTTTCTGTCAGATTTTATTGAATTCATCCAACACAAACACTTTGGTTCCTCTGATGGAGAAACTTCACTCAGTACAGACAGAGTTACAGATCATCATTCAACACAACATCAGCCAATCCTGCTGTGTGATTAACGAACTCTATCAGACCATCTAACATTTTACCACCGTATGTTTGACAGAATCTAACAACATTTAAAAAATGATTCAACAGGATGAAGAGTGAGCTCCACTGTCAGAGTCAACTTTATTTAATCATTTATTTACCCGGTTTGGATTTTTTCTGTTTGACTCCAATGACTACATTTGGGCCATCACGTTTTTGTCCTGGATTTTGACATTCCTTGAAACTCTTGACAAAGCTCTTGAATATGTTTGTTATTTCTGCATCTTTAACGCACAGCGCTCCCCCCGGCCTCTCATACTGTGACTTTGCTCTGTTTACATCAGCAATACAGGTCCAGGGTTTATTCTGATCCACAGCTACACACCACTTTGAATGATCATTGCCAGGGTCCCAATCACCCAAACCAGTTTTTACAGATTCAATATTTTCCACTTTTTTCCCATTTGTAGGGCAGAAGGAACCATCTCGGTATTTCTGGCGGCCCCAGGTCTGCACATTCACATCACTGTTGACTTTCTGGTCGACTGCAATACTGTAGTAAAGATCTCCAACTGCAAGAACAACAACAACAACAGGAGCCACATTACACAGACTAATCACATCTGTGGTGAGACAGTATTCATACTGAACCGTCCAAGTAAACTGTGTCAGTAATAGTTACAGCCATTGAGCCATTTTTGGATGTGTTTATTTTTAAAATAAAGAACCAAAATGTTATTTTCTGCCTTTCTTTTTCTCTCCTGTCATCCCAAAACCGGGGTTGTGTACCATTACACCCCTAATATATGATCAACTTAGAGTAGAGTTGTGAAGTGTGAGGAGCTGCTGCTTCAGGAAGTGTTTTTCCTCATCTTGTTTTCTCATTTCAACTTTTTCTTTAATTGATCTCCTCGATGTGACTGAACACAGAAACTCAGGACTTTCCTGATAATGTAAAGATCCTACTGGTTTATATTCTGACACCAGTTTGCATTATTTGCACTTTGTTTCTGGTAGCGACCCTGATGCTGACTGAATTTTAAGCTCTGTGATTGGCTGTTTCTTGCTGAAATGCACCTTGGGAGTCGTAGTTGACTTCTCTCCTTCAGTTATTATGTCATAGGTCTTGTAGTTTTGATTTACTAAAGAACCAGATATTTTCTAATGCAGTCGTTCATCTTTTGTTCTGATGATTGTCATTGGGTAGTTGGTTGAACAGGACTTGAAATCTATTGGATGATGTTTTGAAGGGCGGGAGTTGCTACAGCCAATGTACAAGAGGAATTTATTCATAACCTGCTCCAAAACATATTTTATCCAAAACTGTAGCGTGGAAAAGATGCTTTGGTCATCTGTCAGAAATACTCTTCTAAAAGCTGAGACTATAGATGTGCTTCCACCTGTTTTTAGATGCATTTTCAATTTGTGGATATGAGTTCAAACGCCACAAATTCTGTGATTGGATGTTATTTATAGGGCTATTTATTTATTTGACGAGGTTGATGCCAAAGATTATCAAATAAAACTGAATTCATGTCAACTTGTGTCTTCTCTGACTGAAGTATTTTCAGATGGTCTTTTATGTGTGTAAATGAAATGTCTGCATGTATTTATGTTTTCTTGTCTCATGTTGACCCTTTAGGGACGAATAAAGTTTTCTGAATTGAATTGGTAGTAGTGATGATACCCATCCCAACAGCTTAAACAGAAACATGAAGGAAACTCACCCTCTACTGTACTCGACACTTGTTTAGCAATGCTGTAAAACTCCTTCCCTTCACTGGATGTCAGCGGCTGGAACGTAGGATCGTGAGTACTCTGGATTTTGGTGTTCATGGTTGTAACTTCCTGAAGCGTTTTATGAAAGTCTGATGGAATATGATAATCAAATGGGAAAGCTCTGATAAGCTGCAGGTGTTCACCTGAAAACATTAAGACAAACACATTTATAGTAACATTCTATCCAAACACTAAGAATAATACACAGTAAATATGAAGATGGATTACCTATATGTTCAAACTGGTTGTAGTTGAACGTTACACAGATGAATGTCTGAGCGTAACTTGCTCCACTGTCAGGCCAGAAATTATTTGGCTTTCTATCGTTAGGGAACTTTGGTGTGCTGTGTAACAGCCAGACTCCTCTGCGGTTCTTCTGCACCATCACAACCCCTGTGAACATGAACAGTCAGACAGCAGCTCATCTGAAGCAGCTACACCAGACTGACAGAGCTGAACCCCAAATGACCCAAACAGAAGGTCATGGACCAGCTGGACAAATCTGAAGTCTGATTATTGAAGGTAAATCAGCAGAGAACAGAAAGACATGTTCCCTGTGAGAGAGAAGCTTTCTCTGTTTACCTTTACTGTGACCGAATGAAGAAGGAGCAGCAGAATAACCCTTTGGGACCCCATCATTGTAGCTGATGTATCCAAAGTCTTGTGGCTGTGAGTGAAAACAGAAGACACAACTTTTTAAAGTGTTCTGGATCTGTTGATCGTCACATGTTGAGCAGAGAAACAACCACAACTTGTCTGCAATGATGTGCTGCTTTAAGAAAACACAGAGATGAAGGTTAACCTGCTATCTTTGGGTTCAATTCAGACTTTCTACTATCATGAAGCTGGCTCACTTTTACTATTTGGTTACTGGGGTAGATCACCATGGTAACCAGGATGGATCACCATGGTAACTATGCTGCTGGGCATCAGTTTGAAGCAGATTAACTTCAGTGGATCAGATCCAAACCTGACGACAGGCAGACCGCTGGCCAATCAGATCAACAGAGTTTAAGTGAGAAGTTATGAAGATCAAGACATTTTTATAGATGAGTCACTTTGCTCTCTATGATACTGATGTCAGAGACAGAAGAGACATTTGCAGAAGCTTGTGTCCTCTGTGGGTTTAAAGCAGGACCCCGACCATCAGAACAAAACTGAGTCGACCTTTCATGAAAGACATTAACTTTACATTTGTTTCCACTTATCTTTCATTTACAGTAGTAGTGCACTGAAAATGATCTTTCTGTCATTGTGAAAATGGAAACTCAGCTGTTTATTTGTCTGTGTTACTCTGTGGTTTTACTGTGTTTGAATGGAGCATATTAAGGTGTTATTGACTGATGATGTACAGAGAGCACAATCAATTACTGGAAAAAATAGTAACAGGTGGCTGAGTCTCTAAAATAATACTCACTGGATTAAAGAGCGGCTGCAGGGTGTTTGCCAGGACGCCTTTAGGATCGTTGATCTTTTTATTGTTACGCAGAGACTTTGCCTCATCATTTGCATCTGGATAAATGTAAATATAATCCAAACCATCCATCTGTTGAATACCTGGTGTCTTGTATAAGATGTACCTGAGGAAACAGTCAGAGAAGACAGAAATCAGAACATAACAGAGACTCTGAACTGTGGCAGTTACAGGATCAAACAGACATTAATAACTTTAACTGACCTATAAAACATTCAACTGTTTGTTTATCAGTATATTTACATGCAGATGAGAAATACATGAACTATAGTAACCTGCTTACTGTAAACCCACATATGCATCAGCCGGTCATTAATCAGAGCTTATTTATGAACCAGGACTCCTTGTTTTAAGTGTTTTTACTGATATGTTTCTTCTAGTTTCATCCACACTGTGAGGTCAGTCTGTCGGCTCATAACTTTGCTTTAGACTCAAATATCTCAACGACTGTTGGATGGACTGATGTGAAATGTTGTTGACAGTTCAGTTAATGATGCTTTAAACATCCTTTAAAAGCTGATTGTGATTGTGAACATGTCAACCTCATGGTGGCAGTAGAGGAACAGTCAGAGGATCACTGATCATCCATCCAATAGTTGTTGAGAAGTGACGGAGCGACAGACATCTATAGAGACGCTGCTAACGAGGCTAAGAACTGAATGAACTGTGTCTAAGTTTGCTCTGATTGGCTGATTGTGACTGTTTGTGTCACTTTAACTTGTGTGGTTTCATGCTGAAGGACAGACAGCAAACATCTGCTGCTGCTGGACCAACTAATCTGTGTTTTATTGTTTTCTTAGAGGACAAACCAACATGGCTGCCTGGTAGACGTGCAAGTGTTGTCTCACCAGTCCACTTCACCGTTGTTCTCATCTCTGCAGGTCACTTGGCCCTCAGAGCTGCAGCACAGCAGACTGACCGTCAGCACCAACCTCCACATGACTCCCTGAAACACACAGCAGCACATCAGCTCTGCCTCCTTTCACTCAGTCAACACATTTAAAGTCTCTGAAGCTTTTTAACATCAACAAACTGCATTATAAGAATTCTTACACTTGATGAAAGAATAGTGATCAAGATATTTACTGAGCCTTTATCAATATAATTGATTAAAAACACAAAATCACATATTACATCACGTTACACCAACGACACAAATGAGAATGATGTCATCACATTTATTCTTGTTCTCTGTCTAAAATACTTCACATTATGTCATTATGGACACACTTTCATTTACTCTATAATGAACCTGGATTACTCTTCATTAACCTGCATTACAATTCATTGATACACTTTTTACTTGATGTATCAATGCAAAGACCAACAGTGATGGAAGAAGTACTCGGATACTTTACTGCAGTAAAAGTAGCAATACAGCAAAGTACAAATACTCCATTACAAGTAAAAATCCTGCATGAAAAATACTACTACAGTAAAAGTACATGAGTATTATGAGCTTGATGTAATTAAAGTATTGCAGTAAAAGTATGTAATAGTTTCTGCCCCCTGCTGATGTGGGTAAGGAACGGTTGTCCTCTACCTCTGACTGAAGTATTGAACTTAGTTCCCAAAATCTAGACATGAGACCATCCAAGCCTTGCTTAGGGAACCAGATTCAGTCTGGCGTCTATAATCACCAGCTGTTGTTGGGCTTATTTAGTCAGGATTCCTAACAGCCAGGTCACAACGAAGTGTATCAGTGCAAATATGTGCTGGAGGTTTGAAAGTACTCCAAGAGCCTTCTAACAGGTCATAACTGGAGGAGACCCACTCTGACAGTTGGGGGCATTCGCCTGGTTTTATAGGGCAGATTCAGAGCCCTAACAGTTTAGCCAATTAAACCCCTACAGATAAACTTTTTAACCTAACTCTACACTGAAATCATACCTCTATCACATGTGTAGTGAGTTAACCTCAATCATTAAATCTAATCTTTTACACTTCTGTTATTCAATAAACACTGTAAGTTTATCTTAAGCAAAAATCACCATAATTTATAATCTAAATAAATTTAAGACTAATGTCAGCTTATCCCAAGGGAGGCGCTCTGCTTACCTGACGAAGATACCAGAAGACCTCAGAGATGAGCACGAGTCAAGAACTTTGGTTGGAGTGTATAAAAATACAAACCAGTTTTATTTGGTTTTTACAAAATGAGTAAAATAAGGCAAAAATAAAGTACAAGAATTTAAGTAAAAGTTAAAAAGCAAAAATGAAATAAAAAAAGACCTCAAATGATGACTCTGAAAGAGACTCAGAAAAGGAGATCTCAAAAAAAGGCCTGAGGTAAAGGAGGGTCCCACAAAAAGAAAAAGGAACCCCGAGTCTCTCTTGGCTTTTCTTTTTATAACTCTACAACTTCCTCTTCTTGACGTTCTTATTTCCACGTACAGTTTTTATCCCTGTGACATCTATCAGTTCATGCTTATGTTACATGACATTACATGAAATAATGACGTTTTCTTCAGCTGTCACTTACTTCACACCATGTGAAACATCTGAACTTCTTTTACTTAAAGATGACATTTTATGGATATCAGTGTTGGGCCTTGGCTACAAGTTTGGCTATCACCAATAATTAGGCCTAATGATTATCAAGATAATTATTAATTATTAAAATCAATACAATTATTAATAAGAATTAATAATAACAGGGCACCATCCTAAAGTCAGGGAAAAAAGGTAGCCACTTCAGTCTCAAAGTGTACTAACCTATGAATTTGGAACTTTGATTAATAATTAACTTAATAACTATAAACAAAATCACCATATCAATAGCTAGTTATGGTTGAAGGATTTGGAGTTCTTTACAGAGCAGAGGTTGGCAAAACGTATTCATGTGCAACATTAAAACAGACAACAGGTATATCCAAAAGCATTTATTTAACAAAGGGTAAAAGCAAAACACACAATACTAATCTAGCTAAGGGTATCTATATACAAGTGTGAGTGTGTGTGTGTGTGGGGAAGATGGCTGCAGTCACCTGGTGACTGAGCACATGGCGTGCCAACAATTTGGCTGATAAACTGTGTTTTAAACCTCTTAACTGTGTGGTTCTCTGTTTAAGACCAATTGGTGTAGGCTAAAGGTGCCAGGTTAAAACGAGGTTAGTTGCATGCAAGGCCTAGTTACTGGATGTAACATGTGTTAAACATGCTAACATTAACCTAGCGGTGTGGCTATGCAGTAACCTGACTATAGGCAACAGGGACATCACAACAACAGTTCAATGTATAACCTTAACCAAATCAATACACATACAGTACATTGTTTGAGTTAAACATTCTTGCTTAGCCGTACTATGCTTCACTGTGTTGCTAGGCTATACCCAGTTGTTACCGAGTCCATGAAGGAAGAGATGCTTTGTGGCGTTGTGCTTCTTAGCTGGTGAATCCGTAGATGAGACAGGCTGAGAAGGCTTTGGCTCCAAAGCTGAAAGATGCAGGTGTTGCTGGGGAGAGAGCACTTCAGTCGTTCAGGTCAGAAGACCCAGGTCACTCCTTTGTGTAGAGTTAGCAGCAAGCTAACTCTGTTTCACGGCTCCTGTACTTGTTAAACTAGCCAGCAGACTTGCGTGGTAGCTGCTGGCACAAGGAAACTTAGTTTCTGAGTCTTAGGCCGTAAAGAAAAGACTGTGTGTGTCTGCTGTGAGCAGGCCACACAAGAGAGCAGAGAGCTGCTCCAGCAGCTGCTGGAGATGTGAAAGAGCAAGCAGCTGCTCCTGCAGCTGAAGGAGAAAGAGAGCAAGGAGCTGCTCCTTCCACAGCTGGAGGAGAAAAAAAGAGCTGCTCCAGCCACAGATGGAGGAGAGAAAGAGAGGCAGATAAGAAGGGAAACTCTGGTTTTGATAACCTGGATCCATGGGAGGAGCTTCATACTTTAGGTATGAACCCCCAGGGCTCAGGTTTCTTGGAGTCTTGAAACATGTGGTAAACTGTGGTCCACATGTAGTCCCAACATCAGAAAACCACAGCTTCTCCTTTTGCCTCAAGTTTCACAACTATTTTCTGTTTCTGATGATTGTTTGTGTTTGTTTAGTCATTCTTGATGGTTCAGATCCAGCTCAACACCAACTGCTCAAATTGTGCAAGTTCTGCACTTATGGTGCAAGACATTAAACTATGTTATATTTTTCATTAATTAAAATTAAATAAAGTAGGCTTGAGTGGAGTTTGTCTCATCCACATATAGTAAAACTTTTAACAAGTACATAAGTAGTATGAGCTTGATGTAGTTAAAGTATTTATTACTAATTAGTGATTAATCTAATTATTGTTGGACATCAGTGTGATTTGTTTATGGGCTGTTTGAAGCTGCTCTCAGGTTGTTTCCAGAGGGACTTATTAACGGATGGACAGGCTCTCAGATACCTGCTGCTCCCACACACTTTGGGCTTGTTGTCATGTATATATGTAAACTTAGCACAAAAAGTAAGGATATTTGTGTTTGGTAGATTATGTCTTTGTTGTAACAACGCTTCTTGGGAAATAAATCTTATACCGTTGGAAAGCCTGTTTATTTCCCTTTGAAATGGTGCCACATTTGTAAGGAACATGCATTTGTGGGATGAGCAGCAGAGCTGAGTATGTGGGTTGCGCTCATGAAAAATTTGCCAAATCTTCTCCGCCAATGCCAAACAGCTTATTCTGCCATTGACTCTTGTTTGGTGTTTGGTGGATTGGATGATTGAAGTTTGAAGAAACAAGACATATTGGCAATTTAACAATTTATCCATTTAACAAACAGGAGCCTCAGTAGCGTGTGGAAGAACCATACACAGCCACAACAGCCTGGCACCTCCTCCTCATGCTGGTCACCAGCCTGGTCACACTCTGCTGTGGGATGGCATCCCATTCTTCAACCAGCATTTGTCGTAAGTCAGCCAACGTAGTTGTGTTGGTCACTCTGGCACGAACAGCACACCCAAACTGATCCCACAAGTGCTCAATGGGGTTGAGGTCAGGACTGCTGGCAGGCCGTTCCATCCTCTCCACTCCCAAATTCTGGAGGTGGTCTCTGATAAACCCCGCTCTGTGGGGGCGAGCGTTGTAATTATTATCAAATATTCTTAACTGGTGATTCATTTCAATATGGCTACTGTATCCCTTCATCCTTCCCTAAACACACACACACACATAGGATATACTGTATATAATTAATATATATTAATCTTAATGTTGTATTAATGATCCGCAGGTATGGATGAAGTGTTTTGGATGTGAGGTGAACTGTTGTGCTGGCTGAGCTTCATGTTAGTAAAGAAAACTGTGAACAGTTTGAATAAATGAACCCCGCAAAGACAAAAGTGAGTCACCAACTGTTACAAACTGTAATGTTATGTTAGCTAGAGGGAAATATTGTACTTTCTACTCCACTACATTTATTTGACAGCTTTAGTTACTTTTCAGATGAAGATTTGACACAATGGATAATATAACAAGCTTTTAAAATACAACACATTATTAAAGATGAAACCAGTGGTTTCCAACCTTTTTGTCTTTTGACGTCTTACAAAAAGCAGTGTGTAGTCGGGGTCACATTTCACATGTCTATGAGTTGTTAACAGCTCCACCAAATAGTGATTTTTCCCTCTAAACTTCTCACATGCTTTCATTTCAATAAATGTTCAAATGATCCAATATTTCAGCAAAAATCAAAGATTAGAGAAAAAGTCCAAAAACTGAAAACAGATTTGTGTATCAGAACTTTGTTTTTTCTTCTTTCCTCTCCCATTAATCATCTCACCACCCCTCAGATTTATCTGCTGACCCTTTGGAGGGGCCCGACCCCTAGGTTGGGAACCACTGGACTAAACTAGCTAACTGTATATAAAGTAGTGTAAACTAGCTCCACCTCCAGCAGCTACAACAGTAACATGCTGCTCTAACACTGATGCTTCACTATTAATAATCTAATGATGTCATATATAATAATATATCAGTCAGAGGGACCAAACCACTACTTTTACTGCAATACTTTAACTACATCAAGCTCATAATACTTATGTACTTTTACTGCAATACTTTAACTACATCAAGCTCATAATACTTATGTGCTTGTTGAAAGTTTCAATATATGTGGCTGAGACAAACTCCACTCAAGCTTACTTTGGACTATTGTATTTAATTTTAATTAATGGAAAATAAAACACAATTTAATGTCTTGCACCATAGGTGAACCATCAAGAATGACTAAACAAACACAAACAAACATCAAAAACATGAAAAATAGTTGTGAAACTTGAGGCCAAAGGAGAAGCTGCGGTTTTCTGCATCTAGCAGATATCCCTAAAATGTCATCTTTAATGTAAAAGAAGAAGTTCAAATGTTCCGCATGTCAGCGTTCAGCTGGGTTGAGATCTGGTGACTGTGAAGGCCATAGTATATGATTCACATCATTTTCATACTCATCAAACCATTCAGTGACCATCCTCCATCCTCTCCACTCCCAAACCCCGCTCTGTGTGGGCGAGCGTTGTCATCTTGGAGGATAGAGTTCGGTCCCAGACTGTGGAGATATGGGATTGCCACTGGTTGCAGAATCTCATCTTGATATCTCTCTGCATTGAGATTGCCTCCAATGATGACAAGCCTCATTTTTCCAGTGAGAGAGATGCCGCCCCACACCATCACACTGCCTCCACCAAAAGATGTTACTCTATCGGTGCAGCAATCAGCATAGCGTTCTCTGCGTCTTCTCCACACTTTGACCCTATGATCCAACTGCTGTAGGCAGAATCTGGACTCATCACTGAACATAACGTTCCTCCACATGTTCAGGTTCCAGTGCATGTGTTGCCGACACCAGCGCAAACGGGCCTGACAGTGAAGGGCAGTCATGGCAGGCCTCTTGGCAGCCCTATGAGACTGGAGATTGGCTGCGTGCAATCTGTTTGTCTGGATTGTCTGGGCAGAGAGCTGTTGGCCATATCATCCTGCAAACCTTGACTGCAAATCTGTAGAAGACAGCCTACGGTACCTCGCTGTTGACAGGGTGATGAAACGGTCTTCTTGGGTTGTTGTCTTCTTGGAACACCCACTTTGCGGCCCTTCTCTGACATCCCCTGTTATATGGAACTTGGCCTTCACTTTGGAGATGGTACTAGGGCTCACTCCAAATAATGCCGCAACTTGGTCTTGTGGAACACCAGCTTGAAGTTGCCCTATTGTACGAGCCCAATCCAGATTAGTCAAACGTGGCATGCTAATTCTTGGAGCAGACACCTACTGACCACTGTAGCAGGGCCCATGCTCACAGGTGTAACCCACATACTCAGCTCTGCTGCTCATCCCACAAATGCATGTTCCTTACAAATGTGGCACCATTTAAAAGGGAAATAAACAGGCTTTCCAGCGGTCTAAGATTTATTGCCAAGAAGCATTGTTACAACAAAGAAATAATCTACCAAACACACATTTCCTTACTTTTTGTGTTAGGTTTTTATATAGACTGGTGACAAATTAAAGGAAAAACCGGTCCATTTGAACTTCTACTTTTACATTAAAGATGACAGTTTAGGGATATCTGCTAGATGCAGAAAACCACAGCTTCTCCTTTGGCCTCAAGTTTCACAACTATTTTCTATGTTTCTGATGTTTGTTTGTGTTTGTTTAGTCATTCTTGATGGTTCAGATCCAGCTCAGCACCAACTGCTCAAATTGTGCAAGTTCTGCACTTATGGTGCAAGACATTAAACCATGTTATATTTTTCATTAATTAATATAAAATAAAGTAGGCTTGAGTGGAGTTTGTCTCATCCACATATAGTGAAACTTTTAACAAGTACATAAGTAGTATGAGCTTGATGTAGTTAAAGTATTTATTACTAATTAGTGATTAATCTAATTATTGTTGGACATCAGTGTGATTTGTTTATGGGCTGTTTGAAGCTGCTCTCAGGTTGTTCCCAGAGGGACTTATTAACGGATGGACAGGCTCTCAGATACCTGCTGCTCTCACACACTTTGGGCTTGTTGTCATGTATATATGTAAACTTAGCACAAAAAGTAAGGATATTTGTGTTTGGTAGATTATGTCTTTGTTGTAACAATGCTTCTTGGGAAATAAATCTTATACCGTTGGAAAGCCTGTTTATTTCCCTTTGAAATGGAGCCACATTTGTAAGGAACATGCATTTGTGGGGTGAGCAACAGAGCTGAGTATGTGGGTTGAAAAATTTGCCAAATCTTCTCTGCCAATGCCAAACAGCTTATTCTGCCATTGACTCTTGTTTGGTGTTTGGTGGATTGGATGATTGAAGAAACAAGACATATTGGCAATTTAACAATTTATTCATTTAACAAACAGGAGCCTCAGTAGCGTGTAGAAGAACCATACACAGCCACAACAGCCTGGCACCTCCTCCTCATGCTGGTCACCAGCCTGGTCACACTCTGCTGTGGGATGGCGTCCCATTCTTCAACCAGCATTTGTCGTAAGGCAGCCAGCGTAGTTGTGTTGGTCACTCTGGCATGAACAGCACACCCAAACTGATCCCACAAGTGTTCAATGGGGTTGAGGTCAAGACTGCTGGCAGGCCGTTCCATCCTCTCCACTCCCAAATTCTGGAGGTGGTCTCTGATAAACCCCGCTCTGTGGGGGCGAGCGTTGTAATTATTATCAAATATTCTTAACTGGGGATTCATTTCAATATGGCTACTGTATCCCTTCATCCTTCCCTAAACACACACACACACACAGGATATACTGTATATGATTAATATATATTAATCTTAAAGTTGTGTTAATGATCCAGAGGTATGGATGAAGTGTTTTGGATGTGAGGTGAACTGTTGTGCTGGCTGAGCTTCATGTTAGTAAAGAAAACTGTGAAGAGATAGAGAGATAGAAAACAGAGACAGATCCTAACAAGTACAGACTCTGTGACCACAAACTGCCGATCCAACAAGGACGACACAAAACATCACAGCAAACAAAAGAAAAGAGAATCTGTTGGACAGGTGAGGCTGAGACAGAGACGCACTTCCTCCTACAATGTAAAACATTCAAGGAAATAAAGAACATTTACTTTAACAAGTTCAACTCAAAGAGCTTAATGAGCTCTCAACATTGAAACTACTCAAACACACACACACACACACACACACACACACACACACACACACACACACACACACACACACACACACACACACACACACACACACACACACACACACAGTGTGATGTGATCTGTTGAAATGTAATTATTATCAAATATTCTTAACTGGGGATTCATTTCAATATGGCTGCTGTATCCCTTCATCCTTCCCTAAAAACACACACACACACATAAGATATACTGTATATAATTAATATATATTAATCTTAATGTTGTGTTATTGATCCGCAGGTATGGATGAAGTGTTTTGGATGTGAGGTGAACTGTTGTGCTGAGCCTCATGTTAGTAAAGAAAACTGTGAACACTTTGAATAAATGAACCCCGCAAAGACAAAAGTGAGTTACCAACTGTTAAAAACTGTAATGTTATGTTAGCTTTCTAGCTCAAATTCAACAGTTTTTAAAATACTTCATAAACACTGTAAAATAAGATCCTCAGTTTTCCTGCTGCTGAGAAAACATTTGATGAGTTTTGAAATGGAATTTCTTTCTTTTTATTTCCTGTCTTTTGTGTTAAATTTGATATTGTACAATGTGCATTTGGTGCATATATACCTAATATACTGCATGTATTAAATTGTATGTAGAAACAGGATCTCTACTGTTCAACAGAGAGCTGACAGCTTTAAGTTCAGACTGTAGGATGTGGAGTCACAACGTGCCGTCATTTCAAACCAGCTGGATTTATTGTCTGTGAAGTTTTATTCATCACACCAACATTATATGAGATAATGTTGTCAAAAAGAAACATGACAAGAGGAAAATACAAGAACATGGAATCAAATTATTACTTCTGAAGGAAACAATTTGACTTTAATTAATCTAATTAGTTAAGGTTTCACTAGTGTTGGCCTTCAGTGGTGGAAAGTAACTAAGTACATTTACTCAAGTACTGAAGTACAGTTTTGAGGTATTTGTACTTTACTTGAGTATTTCCATGTGATGCTACTTTCTTCTTCCACTCCACTACATTTCAGAGGGAAATATTGTACTTTCTACTGGTTTGATGAGTATGAAAATGATGTGAATTATATACTATGGCCTTCACAGTCACCAGATCTCAACCCAGCTGAACGCTGACATGTGGAACATTTGAACTTCTTCTTTTACATTAAAGATGACAGTTTAGGGATATCTGCTAGATGCAGAAAACCGCAGCTTCTCCTTTGGCCTCAAGTTTCACAACTATTTTTTATGTTTCTGATGTTTGTTTGTGTTTGTTTAGTCATTCTTGATGGTTCAGATCCAGCTCAACACCAACTGCTCAAATTGTGCAAGTTCTGCACTTATGGTGCAAGACATTAAACTATGTTATATTTTTCATTAATTAAAATTAAAGAAAGTAGGCTTGAGTGGAGTTTGTCTCATCCACATATAGTGAAACTTTTAACAAGTACATAAGTATTATGAGCTTGATGTAGTTAAAGTATTGCAGTAAAAGTACATAAGTATTATGAGCTTGATGTAGTTAAAGTATTGCAGTAAAAGTACATAAGTATTATGAGCTTGATGTAGTTAAAGTATTGCAGTAAAAGTACATAAGTATTATGAGCTTGATGTAGTTAAAGTATTGCAGTAAAAGTACATAAGTATTATGAGCTTGATGTAGTTAAAGTATTGCAGTAAAAGTACATAAGTATTATGAGCTTGATGTAGTTAAAGTATTGCAGTAAAAGTACACCTCACATCCAAAACACTTCATCCATACTTGCGGATCAATAACACATTAAGATTAATATATATTAATTATATACAGTATATCCTATGTGTGTGTGTGTGTGTGTGTGTTTTTAGGGAAGGATGAAGGGATACAGCAGCCATATAGAAATGAATCCCCAGTTAAGAATATTTGATAATAATTACATTTCAACAGATCACATCACACTGTGTGTGTGTGTGTGTGTGTGTGTGTGTGTGTGTTTGAGTAGTTTTAATGTTGAGAGCTCATTAAGCTCTTTGAGTTGAACTTGTTAAAGTAAATGTTCTTTATTTCCTTGAATGTTTTACATTGTAGGAGGAAGTGCGTCTCTGTCTCAGCCTCACCTGTCCAACAGATTCTCTTTTCTTTTGTTTTCTGTGTTGCACTGAACCTGTACTTGTTAGGATCTGTCTCTGTTTTCTATCTCTGACAGCAGAGAGAAACTAAACTTTATCGCTCATCACACACTGACCTAAAAAACACTAAAAACAGACAGCATCACAACATGTATCCCTCTATCTTTTATTTATTTATTCATTTATTTATCATGAACCAAGATTCCATCACAACATGTCTTATGTATGGATTGTGTTACCTTACAGTATATTCAGTGCAGTAACAGACGTTAATGAGAAATGATACAGTAATTTGTTTTACGTTGGTTTTGAATGTAAATTTACCAGTTTGGACAATAGTAGAATGTGCAAAGTAGAGTGTAAATGCACAGAGGTTTGGTGATGGTTGAGTTTGAGTGAGACAACAGTTCTTATTCTTTGAAAGATGTGCCCACTGAATGCATTTTGTGTCACAACAATGAAAAGTTTAGTGCACAGTGACTTCTGTTGTGCTGAATGTGTGAAGACATTTGAAAATGTGAATCAAAATATGGAGAAATGCATGTTACCAGTTATAAACCTTCTACATTTTCTTACTTCTACATTTAAAAAATAGGAAAAAAGGACAAATAAAAAGGTCAAAAAGTTTATTTCCATTTTAGTTGAGGACCTACTCAGGTGTATAACGTAAAAAAGACGACATCAAGTATGATATAGATGAGCTCAAATGTATAAATATAATATATATAGTAGAGAGAAATGTGTGAAAACTGTAAAAAACAAACACACCCTGAACTGAAACTGTGAAACAGCTGCCCTCAACCATCAAATGAACATAATGGAGTAAAGAGAACAACATTTCCCTCTGACATGCAGCATGATAAGGAGACGTTTTAAAGCCACGTGTCAAACTTTGCCAGTAGCTGTTTGTGTGTGATGTTTGTCATGTGATTTCAGAGACATGATCAGACTTTTTGAGGTCGTCATGCAACATCAGGAACCAGCAGCGTCTGGTTGTGTGTTGAGTTGTTGTTGTGAAGCTTTCACTGTGATATTTGTGTCTTCAGATAATATCCACACCTCATCTTCATTACAAAAATATGCCTGTCTGTCTGTCACACAAACAGAAAAACAACAAAAACTTAAATAGTTAAAAAGTATAAAAGCAATTAAAGCCAAAGTAACCAAACCATGTCCTAAAGAAACTGAACCTGCTGTTCTGTGGTTTAGACCTTCCACCTGTTTGTGACCTGCTTGCTTTGCCTCTTTGGACTTGTTTGCCTGTTTTGGACTGCCTGCGCCTTACTGACCTGTAAGCCTGATTATTAAAGCCCCTTTTCCTCAACCTGTCCTTAGTCTTTCGTGTCTGTATTTGTGTCCTCGTCCCATTTGTCCCATACACATACACCCGTGACAGGTAATAATTCTAATTACATATTTACTGCGTGATGTTATAATTGTTATTGACACAGATCCAATTCTATGGTATTTATTTAAGATGACCTTTATTTGCACAGGGCAGGTTTGCTGAGCATTCAGGCTCTTTTACAGTAACGCCCTGTTTACAGTTAAATGAAATTACAGTACAAAGTAACAAGGATGAACAGACACATGAGAAAAACAGAAATCAGACAGTATACAGTGTGTAGGCTCAGTGAAAGCAGTCACACACAGATTTTTAGGCAACATTGCAGATTATTCCATGAGATTGCTGCACTAACAGCAAAGACAGTCTCTCCTGGATCAGTTCTGGTTTCTGAAGGATCACCCAGTTAATGGAGCATGTTCAGTTTTATCCAGAGAATCAGAGCAGCAAAGATGAGTTATAAGATGGACATTTTCAAGTAATCAGTTCTGGTTTCTGAAGCATCAACCAGTTGTTCAGTTTTATCCAGTTTTATCCATTGTCTGACGTCAGCAGGGAGGTTATTCCATAAGAACAGGGTCCTGCTGTCAGTCCTACAGTTCAATTCAATTGAATTTCAGTTCAATTCAGTTCTATTCCTATAGCGCCAAATCCCAACAGAAGTTATCTCAGGGCTCTTATCACATAGAGCAGGTGTAGACCGAACTCTTTAATTTCCAGAGACCCAACATTCCTCCATCAGAAGCACTTGGTGACAGCAGCAAGGAAAAACTCCCCTTTAACAGGATGAAACCTCAAGCAGAACCGGATTTTAAGTGGGCCCCATCTGCTTGGACTGGTTGGGTTTTAGAAACTCTTCATTTTCAGTTTGTACACAATCAGACTAATAAAATCAAAATCTGTACAAAGAATTCAGATGTGTTGATGACCTTTGATCAGCCAAAGAGAAAGAAAACATTCAGTAATCAAATATTACAGACAGACACAATATGAACATGATGTCATTATTTCATTCTCGTCAGTATTATGAACTGAAATAACATCAAACTTTTGTTAACAATTGTGACATGAAGATTGTCCTCTGTACAGATGTGATGTCTGACAGTCTGAATATTTGACAGATAAATGATATCATGTCTATTTCTGCTCCTGTCCTCTTGCATTTTGACTACTGATTGGTGTTTTACTTTATTCCTTTATTTTTTTTGCACATTACAAAATACAGGTTTAATAAAATATTCAAAGATTTGATATGCACACAAAGTCATTCACATATATGTTAAAAAACATTTCCCAAAAAACTTTTCCCTGCATATACTCAGCTACATATTAATTTAAAGTAAATAAACATCTGTGCAGGAGGCAGGAAGCTAAAAGCTTAAAGACATCTCCTGAATACTAAATACAAAATAAACAGAATTACACTGAATAAAAATAATCTAACTTCATTTGAATTTCTTTATCTCTGGTATGAGATGTGAATTAGTTTGACCAGTCAGCTGATTTATGGTCCGCCTGCTGTCGGCTGAATTTCTATATAAAATAATTGAAAAAATATTGGAGATTATAGAATAAATGCTGTTTAGATGATCATAAGGTTCCAGGTCATTTTCATAGGTTATAGACTGACCCTCTCATACAAACATTCCCTCTTTCATTTTATTTATCATGTCTTATTGTTCCTAAAGTCAAAGAAACTCACTTTAAAATAGTATCAGCAATATATCATGTTAGTGATTTTCTTCACTAAAGATTTAAAGTTGAAGTGGATCCTTGAATCTTAGAGGCTGAAACCATCAACCATTTATTTTTTAAATGCTCATACACCAACTAGTTTTGGACCAATATTCATAACTGGTTGATACTAATAATGGATAACATACCTCTGTTTACTTGTAATGACATTATTTATTTTATGGGCAACTTGGATGCAAACATTTCAGATCCTGTTAATGTTGTAATTATTTTGGTCAAATATCATATATATACTTGTAACTGGAATGGCAGCACTTCCTCTTTCACTGTGTTCATGCATAACTTTACCAACTACTTTAAGTCACTGAAAACCATTCATTCAGTCAACCATTGTTGATTTAATTCCATCCTTCATCATGTATAGCTATTCCCAATCTTCTTCTGTACATTTTCCTTATGCTCAATAAAAAGAAATACAAATACAAAATAATAATAATTTCCTCATTTCCTCTCTCCTTGAGTGGGAGGGACTCAGACACAGGTGAGGGAAACATGGATGCAGTTTAAGGGAAGTGGAATGAAGCTCTGGTGTGAACAGGGCTGCAGTTCAATAATAATGTAAAACAGTCAAACTGAGCTGCTGCAGAGGAAACAGTTTCAGTAACTAGAGGGATGATGTGATTCCACACATGCATGCAGCTCATTTAATATGACTTTGTATTAAAACAGTTATTAAGTTATTTGTCCATTTGTCTGTCTGTCACATGATCATTGTGTTGATGAAAAATGTAAATCATTTCAGTATAGATCTCTTTTTTCAAAGGTGACTTTTAGTTGAGTTTTAGTTGAGTTTTTATTGTGAAAAAAGGTTGTTAATGAATATTTTTGACAAAACAAAAAAAAAAATAAAGTCAAACAAAGTTATTAAAATTTATTTCCAGTGAGGTTCAACATCTGCCAGCGAATGTCTTGTATAACTTCACGTTAGTACAAAGTACAAACTTTAACTGCATAATTTAAAGCAAAAACTGGTTTATACATATTTGTACTGCAATAACTGACAAAATTATCTCAACTCAAGGTCCACTTACTCTCTTGTTTTGGACCTTTCAACCGTATCACACAGCAGCATGGATGAGAAGTCCTCCAGCTTTGTAACAATTGAACAAACTCAACCTGCTGATGAAGACCATGTGATACAGTCGAAAAAGCTCCAGAACAAGCGAGTAAGTGGACCTTGAGTTGAGACAGTTTTCATCAGCTGCTGTTTCTGAGGTCAAGAATGAAGCATAAAGAGTAGAGAAGAAGTGAACACAGCTAACAGCTCAGGTTTAATACGGAGTGAAGACGCCCCCTGGTGCTTCATGTGGAGTACAACAGCCTCCCTGCTGTTACAGAGAAACACCAGTCACATCATCTTCTACACACACACATTATGTTTCTTTAGCTTTTTCCACTTGAATGATTTAAATGGTTTTTCTTGTGTGTTTCAGTCAATACGAGGCTGAGATGTTTTCTGAAGTGACTCATGCTGACAGAAGTGTCAGTAAACTGGTGGAGGGACAGTAACATGTTACTGACATCATATAGAAACTGGTACACATGATTGATTTTCTCATTTGAATGCGTTTGTTCAGACGATGTTACAGAACGTAGAAATATTCTGCTGTGTTGGACGTGAATCCAACTTCCTGAGTCATGAAATCTCATTTGCTTCTGTTTGATGAGATTTTCTTCACGTGTATTTGAATCATACAGCTTGTAATGATTAGTTTAGTATTTCATATGACATAGGTCATGTGGGAAAACTTGTATTCATTCATGTTCTTTATTTTCTAACAAGTTATTTTTGAGTGATTGCAGTATATTGTGTTATTCTACATTAAATCATATCCTGCTTGATGCATTTTTCTGTGAATCATGAATAAAATCTTAGCTTACCCACCCATCTGAGAAAGCTTCTGCTGAGCTACAACAAGCGGCAGGTTTCAGGAGTGACGTTTCTGTGTAATTTTCTCGAGAGTCCACACTGTAGACTGGAGACTCTGAGGTCAGACAACTTTTTTTTCAACTTTTGTGATGAGATTAATATGATGTGAAAGTTATTGTGTTATTCTACATCAAATCATATCCTGCTTGATGCATTTTTCTATGAATCATGAATAAAATGTGATCTTGATTAAACCAGTTTGCTCAGAGTGTCTTCACTGGATCATCAGCTGCTTTCTGAGTCTGTTGCTGAACTTTGTTCATTAAATGTCTGTTTGACTTTATTCTGAGAAGCAAGTCTGACAGAGACTCAAAGAAAACACAGCTCACATCATCATAATGAACATATCCTGAAGAATATTACATCAACTCTGGATAATGATGTTTTCTGTAGTGACCACTAGATGGAGCCACAACTGATGTGGACTGAAGGAAACCTGAGCAGACTGAACTGATATTACAAGAAGAATAAACTGTTTAAACTGTGAAGACTTCAAGTACTTCAAGTGTATTATAGTACTCAACTACAAACTATAACTGAGACGGCAACAAGTTATATTAAATTTCCTTCACATGAATCTACAAACTTAACTTGAAGCTGTTTGTGTCTCATGTTTCAGTTTTACTGATTAACCTCATAATTTAAAGGGCTGGAATTGTATTGCATTCATTAGGTTGTATTCTGATTGGCTAGGGGTGAAGGTGGGAGTCACACCTCCAGCCAATCAGAGTAGGAGCTCATTAATAATGCAGATTTTATGTAAATATCTTCAGAAACACCTGATGGAGGACAGAGAGGAATCTGGCTGTAAGGAAAGATGGATTTAGAGAAATCTAAACAACTTTTGGTGAATAAAATGTCAGATATGTTTAAAATAAACTCAGTATTTATCAAATTAAGTCAAAAAAGGCCAAAATACCAGATATTTAAAGGTTGTTTGCTCATAAGTTCAACTCAGGACTTGATGAATTCATCTTTTCAGTGGGTGAAGTGGTGAGAGCTCTGTAGCTGTGTGACTGAACACAAACATGACGATCACAATGACAACGAGGTGTTTCTGTCAGATTTTATTGAATTCATCCAACACAAACACTTTGGTTCCTCTGATGGAGAAACTTCACTCAGTACAGACAGAGTTACAGATCATCATTCAACACAACATCAGCCAATCCTGCTGTCTGATTAATGAAGTCTATCAGACCATCTAACATTTTACCACCGTATGTTTGATAGAATCTAACAACATTTAAAAAGTGATTCATCCAAACAGGATGAAGAGTGAGCTCCACTATTTAATAATTTCTTTATTGAAGTGCCAGCCTGAGTGTGATCTATGAGGACATGGTCTTTTTTTTTGGATCTGGATCTCAACATTCCTCCACATACTTTGCAAAGCCCTTGAAAAGGTTTGTTACTTTCTCATCGTTAATGCACAGCGCTCCTCCCAGCCTGTTATACTGTGACTCTGATCTGTTTACATCAGCAATACAGGTCCAGGGTTTATTCTGATCCACAGCTACACACCACTTTGAATGATCACTGCCAGGGTCCCATTTACCCCAACCAATGTTTACAAAGAGGATATTTTGCACTTTTTCTTTTTGAGAGCAGAAGGAACCATCTCGCTCTGGCTGGCAGCCCCAGCTCTGGACATTCACATCACTGTCAATTTCCTCTGAAATACTGACGTAAAGATCTCCGTCTGCAAGAACAACAACAACAACAACAGGAGAAACGTTACACGTTACAGACGGTTTGTGTGTTCGTACTGAACCGTTCGGTACAGGATGTTCAGTTCGATACGCTCCCCGACACAAACAATTACTGTCAAAACACTTTAATAATCCACTGATTTTGATATGCAGAACAATTATTCTAGAGTGTGAGTTCCACCTGGAACATTTTGGCAGGGCACCACTTAGCTGTAGCTCAGGGATGTATGCTAGCCAGCTTAGCTAAGTTACACATGGATGTTTTATAATATCTGGATGCAGGTTGGAGGCCTCGTTCATTCCTATGAAAGTTACTCACATGAAGCCAAAAAAGCCACTTTCTGATGTAAAGAAATTACCTGGATGCAAACTGAGCAGCTCTAGCTAACTCCCAATTTAGCCCTCCGCTAACTTTAATGGGATAAAATGATTTAATCGTGCAGCTCTTTTAGACTTTCTAAATGTTATCAGACCGAATGGATCAAATTTGTCAGGAAGTGTTTTTCCTCGTTTTGTTTTCTTATTTCAGCTTTTTCTTTAATTGATCTCGATGTGACTGAACACAGAAACTCAGGACTTTCCTGATAATGTAAAGATCCTACTGGTTTATATTCTGACACCAGTTTGCATTATTTGCACTTTGTTTTTGGTAGCAACCCTGATTCTGACTGAATTTTAAGCTCTGTGATTGGCTGTTTCTTGCTGAAATGCACCCTGGGAGTTGTAGTTGACTTCTCTCCTTCAGTTTTTATGTCAACAGTCTTGTAGTTTTGATTTACTAAAAAACCAGATATTTTCTAATGCTGGTTGATTTTCTACCATCAACTATTTTTCTTTTACTGTGAACTACATGAAAACTTTCTTCACTCGACACTGAACAAGTGAACGACAGTAAAAAAACCAACATCTATCAGAAATACTCTTCTAACAGCTGAGACTAATCACCCACACTGCTCACTATAGATGTGATTCCATCCACCTGTGGTTGTTCATATTTTCAATTTTTGGAGTTTAAACTCCACAAACTCTGTTATTGGATGTTATTTATAGGGCTACATTCTTATATATCCATTTAATGGATGAGGTCGATGCCAAAGATTATTTAATAAAACTGAATTCATGTCAACTTGTGTCTCTGACTGAAGTATTTTCAGATGGTCTTTTATGTGTGTAAATGAAATGTCTGCATGTATTTGTGTTCTCTTGCCTCATGTTGACCCTTTAGGGACGAATAAAGTTTTCTGAATTGAATTGGTAGTAGTGATGATACACATCCCAACAGCTTAAACAGAAACATGAAGGAAACTCACCCTCTGGTTTACTCGACACTTGTTTAGCAATGCTGTAAAAATCCTTCTGTCCACTAGATATCAGCCGGTGGAACGTAGGAACAACCTTAGGTTTTTTTGGAGTACTGTGGATTTTGGTGTCCTTGTTTTTAACTTCCTGAAGCGTTTCATGAAAGCCTTGTGGAATATAAGAATCGAATGGGAAAGCTCTGATGCGCTGCAGGTGTTCACCTGAAAACATTAAGACAACACATTTATAGTAACATTCAATCCAAACACTAAAACTAATACACAGTAAATATGAAGATGGATTACCTATATCTTTAAATGTTTTGTAGGGAAACGTTACACAGATGAATGTCTGAGCGTTTCTTGCTCCACTTTCAGGCCAGAAATGATCTTTATCTCTCTTGTAAGGGAACTTTGGTGTGCTGTGTAACAGCCAGACTCCAGTGCCTGTAGTGCCTGTAGTGTCGTCCTTCTGCACCATCACAACCCCTGTGAACATGAACAGTCAGACAGCAGCTCATCTGAAGCAGCTACACCAGACTGACAGAGCTGAACCCCAACTGATCCAAACACAAGGTAATGGACCAGCTGGACAAATCTGAAGTCTGATTATTGAAAGTAAATCAGCAGAGAACAGAAAGACATGTTCCCTGTGAGAGAGAAGCTTTCTCTGTTTACCTTTACTGTGACCGAATGAAGAAGGAGCAGAACCTCCAGATGTGTCTGCAGAAGCAGAAGCAGAAGCAGAATAACCCTCTGGAACCCCATCATTGTAGCTGATGAATCCAAAGTTTTTTGGCTGTGAGTGAAAACAGAAGAAACAACTTTTTAAAGTTTTCTGGATCTGTTGATCGTCACATGTTGAGCAGAGAAACAACCACAACTTGTCTGCAATGATGTGCTGCTTAAAGAAAACACAGAGATGAAGGTTAACCTGCTATCTTTGGGTTCAATTCAGACTTTCTGCTATCATGAAGCTGGCTCACATTTACTATTTGGTTACTGGGGTAGATCACCATGGTAACCAGGGTGGATCATCATGGTAACTCTGATTTGGCTGGAGTTTTAGTTTACATTCTGACAATAATGATGTGAGCTAATTTTAATTAAAATGTTGTTATATATTTGCACAGTTATGACAAATGGAATTGAAATATGTTTCAGTTATTTAAATGCTTTATTGTCAGTGCTGGACTTAATAATATTTCTGTCATTGTGAAAATTAAAACTTGTGGCTGCTGTTTATTTGTCTGTGTTACTCTGTGGTTTTACTCACTTGCTGTGTTTGAATGGAGCATATTAAGGTGTTATTGACTGACGGTGTACAGAGAGCACAATCAATTACTGTAAAGAAGGGAAAATAGTAACAGGTGGCTGAGTCTCTAAAATAATACTCACTGGATTATTTTTGTCGAATTCAAAGAGCGGCTGCAGGGTGTTTGCCAGGATGCCTTCAGGATCGTTGATCTTTTTATTGTTACGCAGAGACTTTGCCTCATCATTTGCACCTGGATAAATGTAAATATAATCCAAACCATCCAGCCCTTTACTATTAATTCTGGGTGTCTTGTATAAGATGTACCTGAGGAAACAGTCAGAGAAGACAGAAATCAGAACATAACAGAGACTCTGAAGAGTAAACTGTGGCAGTTACAGGATCAAACAGACATTAATAACTTTAACTGACCTAAAAAACATTCAACTGTTTGTTTATCAGTATATTTACATGCAGATGAGAAATACATGCACTATAGTAACCTGCTTACTGTAAACCCACATATGCAGCAGCCGGTCATTAATCAGAGCTTATTTATGAACCAGGACTCCTTGTTTTAAGTGTTTTTACTGATATGTTTCTTCTAGTTTCATCCACATTGTGAGGTCAGTCTGTCGGTTCATAACTTTGCTTTAGACTCAAATATCTCAACGACTGTTGGATGGACTGATGTGAAATGTTGTTGACAGTTCAGTTAATGATGCTTTAAACATCCTTTCAAAGCTGATTGTGATTGTGAACATGTCAACCTCATGGTGGCAGTAGAGGAACAGTCAGAGGATCACTGATCATCCATCCAATAGTTGTTGAGAAGTGACGGAGCGACAGACATCTATAGAGACGCTGCTAGCGAGGCTAAGAACTGAATGAACTGTGTCTAAGTTTGCTCTGATTGGCTGATTGTGACTGTTTGTGCTACTTTAACTTGTGTGGTTTCATGCTGAAGGACAGACAGCAAACATCTGCTGCTGCTGGACCAACTAATCTGTGTTTTATTGTTTTCTTAGAGGACAAACCAACATGGCTGCCTGGTAGACGTGCAAGTGTTGTCTCACCAGTCCACGTCCTTTCCGTCCTTATCTTTGCAGGTCACTGAGCCCTCAGAGCTGCAGCACAGCAGACTGACCGTCAGCACCAACCTCCACATGACTCCCTGAAACACACAGCAGCACATCAGCTCTGCCTCCTTTCATTCAGTCAACACATTTAAAGTCTCTGAAGCTTTTTAACATCAACAAACTGCATCATAAGAATTCTTACATTTGATGAAAGAATAGTGATCAAGATATTTACTGAGTCTTTATCAATATTATTGATTAAAAACACAAAATCACATATTACATCACGTTAAACCAACAATATAAATGAGAATGATGTCATCACATTTATTCTTGTTCTCTGTCTAAAATACTTCACATTATGTCATTATGGACACACTTTCATTTATTCTATAATGAGCCTGGATTACTCTTCATTAACCTGCATTACAATTCATTAATACACTTTTTACTTGATGTATCAATGCAAAGACCAACAGTGATGGAAGAAGTACTCAGATGCTTGTCTGCAGTTAAAGTACCAATACAGCAAAGTACAAATACTCCATTACAAGTAAAAGTCCTGCATGAAAAATCCTCTTACAGTAAAAGTACATAAGTATTATGAGCTTGATGTAGTTAAAGTATTGCAGTAAAAGTACATAAGTATTATGAGCTTGATGTAGTTAAAGTATTGCAGTAAAAGTAGTGGTTTGGTCCCTCTGACTGATATATTATTATATATGACATCATTAGATTATTAATAGTGAAGCATCAGTGTTAGAGCAGCATGTTACTGTTGTAGCTGCTGGAGGTGGAGCTAGTTTACACTACTTTATATACAGTTAGCTAGTTTAGTCCAGTGGTTCCCAACCTAGGGGTCGGGCCCCTCCAAAGGGTCAGCAGATAAATCTGAGGGGTGGTGAGATGATTAATGGGAGAGGAAAGAAGAAAAAACAAAGTTCTGATACACAAATCTGTTTTCAGTTTTTGGACTTTTTCTCTAATCTTTGATTTTTGCTGAAATATTGGATCATTTGAACATTTATTGAAATGAAAGCATGTGAGAAGTTTAGAGGGAAAAATCACTATTTGGTGGAGCTGTTAACAACTCATAGACATGTGAAATGTGACCCCGACTACACACTGCTTTTTGTAAGACGTCAAAAGACAAAAAGGTTGGAAACCACTGGTTTCATCTTTAACAATGTGTTGTATTTTAAAAGCTTGTTATATTATCCATTGTGTCAAATCTTCATCTGAAAAGTAACTAAAGCTGTCAAATAAATGTAGTGGAGTAGAAAGTACAATATTTCCCTCTGAAATGTAGAAAGTAGCATCACATGGAAATACTCAAGTAAAGTACAAGTAAGTCAGTACTTGAATAAAAGTATGTAGTTACTTTCTACGACTCAAAGCCAACACAAGTTAAACTTTAATTGACTGATGACAGCAAGACAAACATGTTGTAAACATGTAGTCTGTTCATTTGAGCTCCTGACTGATGAAACTTGAAAAAGTTTGAACTTATCCTTTAAAGTCCTTGTCTGTTTTCTTATTAAGTTTTGATCAAACTTTTTTTTTTACCAGGAATGTGATATATTTTTTTAATTTAATATGACAAAACATGTATTTTATCAGTATAGTTTTCCTCATTGCAGTTTAAAGTGTTTTATAGCTCATACATGATGTATTTCTGAGATGCTCTTTTCTGTCCACTAGTAATAAAAGTAGTTTTAATACAGATATCAACCTTCTGTCTGGAAGAAGATGAAGAAGGTTAAACACACTAAACCAACTGGAGCGAAAAAGTAAAAACATATCACCTGTTTGCAGCCTCAGTTTCAGTCAGCAGTGATGCTTCGTCCTCTTCTCTGTTGCTCCAGAGTGTCGCTCACTGCTGCACCTGAGCCCACCTGCTATATACCTGCATCCCTCTCCACCTCCTGCATATCACTAACAGACATCCATGCAGCTGAATGTTATCTAACATCGTAAAGTCATTTCAGTTTTCAGCAGGCACATTTGAATGAGATTCAGATAAGAGCCAGGTGAGAACTGACAGTATGACACACACAGCTCTGCATGAAAGACACTGAAGTAAAGTGTAACAGACAGACGAGATATTCATGTTCCTGTGAGGGTCGAGGTGCAAAAAACTGTCTGTTGTTTCTCCTCAAATCTGACTGTTAGACTCATTAAAGGTTTCTGACCTCTAGTATTGATAACTGTGAAGAAAGCACCATAGAAGAAGAAAACTGCGAGCTAGAAAACATGAATGTAAACAAAGCAGGATTCAAAACACTTCAATAGCTGGTTTTACAAATGTTTTATGAGAGAAAATGCATGAAACACGTTTGTTGGAGCTAAAGGAAACATTCAGTGTGATTTAGTGAGTAACTAAATCTCTTAACATGAGTTTTATGTTTTTATTAGAAACCTGCACATGGCCTCTTTAATTACTGTTGGACATCATTTGTTTATGGGCTGTTTGAAGCTGCTCTCAGGTTGTTTCCAGAGGGACTTATTAACTGACGGACATATATATATATGACAGATGGGTGACACATGAAAGGAAAAACTGGTCCAGGTCTGAATGCTGGACCCCTACAGTGAGGGGGTCTGTGGATTCTGTTATGCTGTGGGGGGCATTTTGCTGGCATGGTTTGGGTCCACTTGTCACCTTAGAGGGAAGAGTCACTGTTAATCAATACAAAGTAGTTGTGAGTGATCACCTTTATCCTGTGATGATGATGAGTGGTCTCTTCCAGGATGATGATGCCCCAATTCACAGGTCACAAGGGGTCACTGGATGGTTTTATGAGTATGAAAATGATGCATATATATATATATATATATATATATATATATATATATATATATATAGTATCTATATACTGTCTGTGTATATTTATATACTGTATGTTGCTGTGAGAGTGATGAAAATGGATGTGTAGAGTATTTTATATTTTATATCGGTCTCTGCCCGACTCTTAAACAGCAGAGTCTTCATCATTTAATGAGACAATGTCTCCTTTAGTTTAACCTGATTATCTGAACTTCTTTCCATGTTTTATTCTGTGTTTTGCATTCAGAGCTTTCTGTGACAAATGTCACTTCATACATTTAGAGACCTGCGAGTACTCCAGCTGCTCTCCATTCAAATCACTTCAGATAAGTTTCATCCAGGTCCAGGGAACACGAGTCTGATGTGTCTGTGGTTATAAACTTCACTATCAAAGTATTCCAGTAATTGTAGTCGGTTACCATGGTTACAGTGCAAACAGTGTGACTTTTAATGGTGCAGATTCAGCAGAATGTAAAGAACAGTTAACATTCCCGGCGTCTCCATCTCAGCCTCAGTACAGAAGATAACTGTGCTGCTGCTGCGCTTCTGCCTGACGGAGCTACAACATGACTGACTGTGACAGTTACACCTCTACCTGCAGCTGTCAATCATTCTACCTGCAGCTGTCAATCATTCTACCTGCAGCTGTCAATCATTCTACCTGCAGCTGTCAATCATTCTACCTGCAACTGTCAATCATTCTACCTGCAGCTGTCAATCATTCTACCTGCAACTGTCTGTCAATCATTCTACCTGCAGCTGTCAATCATTCTACCTGCAGCTGTCAATCATTCTACCTGCAGCTGTCAATCATTCTACCTGTAGCTGTCAATCATTCTACCTGCAGCTGTCAATCATTCTACCTGCAACTGTCAATCATTCTACCTGTAGCTGTCAATCATTCTACCTGTAGCTGTCAATCATTCTACCTGTAGCTGTCAATCATTCTACCTGCATCTGTCTGTCAATCATTCTACCTGCAACTGTCAATCATTCTACTTGCAGCTGTCAATCATTCTACCTGCAGCTGTCAATCATTCTACCTGCAACTGTCAATCATTCTACCTGCAGCTGTCAATCATTCTACCTGCAGCTGTCAATCATTCTACCTACAGCTGTCAATCATTCTACCTGCAGCTGTCAATCATTCTACCTACAGCTGTCAATCATTCTACCTGCAACTGTCAACTTGTCTCACCCGTCAGAACACCGTTGAGATTTGATGTTTCATCATGACAGAGGAAGTTGCTATAACTTTATTATAAATGCTCCAGTCTGCACCAAACTTTACATGTTTGATAAGAGTCCCGGTCTGAACATCTACATGACAATATTCCATCAGTGATACAAACTGGCTGAATAGCGCCCCCTACCAAATTGCAGTAAAGCAGCCCCAGCAGAAGACTGAAATGTTACATATTAAACATGATTTTATTAAAAAATAATAAATAAAAACATGATTATTGTTACAGATGAATCTGATCCAACAGTGTATAAAACAGCTGTAACCTTAATTACTGCACACGTCACATTTATTGTTATTTCAGTTCAAAGTTGATCAAACTAACTGATGCTGCTGTTAAACTTTACAGTTTTGAGTAAATTATAGATTTTCTGTATGAATAATTGCACAATATGATTTTGGATTATTTTCTAAGATTGTTTGATCATCATTTATTATTTTATTGATATGTTTCTATGTGGAACATTGAAGTTGCTTCTTCATGTCCTCTTTGCTTCAGTACAAAGTGATTTTACTTCCTATCTGCCTTCGTTTAAGAAGGAGGAAGAGAAGGAGGGAAGGATGGAGGGAGAGATAGAAAGGAGGAAGAGGAGGAGGGAAGGATGGAAGGACAGATAGAAAGGAGGAAGAGGAGGACTCCCTCCGTCCAGCAGGTGGAGCTCCACAGCTGTTTGTTCAGTTTACAGTCTGTCAGCTCTGAGAACGCTGGAACGTTTCTCTCTCTGTTTGGCTTTCAGGAGCTTTAACCACAGTTCATCCAGTCTGCACTGTGCACCTTTAATATAACAGGCCGATAATAATAAAAACTACCATATTTACTCTTGATGACATTTACTTTTTTCAGTTTTATTACAGAAGTTGATAAAGCATCAGAAATACTTTATTGATCCCTGAGGGGGAAGTTGGGTCATATTACAGTTGATCACATTGTAGAATATAAATATATGTATAATCATAGAGAAATTATATGAAAGATAGAAAATAAGAAAAATAAGAAGTATGTAAAAATCTATGTGTTAAATGCAGGAAGAGTATAAATAAGTAATATCAGATGCAATATAAATGCAGTATTAATGCAGTATAAATATACAGCAGAGTGCTACACAGTCGAATATATAAATGATAAATAAATGATGGGGTTATGAGCTGCTGACAGGTGACATAAGTCCAAAAGTGACTCAGAGCGTCTGAAGGACTTCCTGTGGCGCTCTGTGCTGCGTCTCGGTGGAACTGAATGCTCTCCACGTCACGCAGAGTATAGATATATATCCTGAGTTTATCTGCCTCCCTGATCTTCAGAAGCTGTCCTATCTATGTGGGCAGTAACAGCTGCAAAATATGTTAAATCTTGTCATAATCTGAGAGTAACAAGCTCTATAGTACATGTTTCTGTGTGATTACATTTGTAAATTGTATTATTGTTGATATTTGCATATTATTGCATAATTATTAATCATCTGTCAATGTGTATAATTTTCTGTATTGCTTTGGAAATATAGATTTCTGATCTGTCAATAAAGCTTATTTGAATTAGAATTTGAGTGGATGGGAGACATTGTCTACGATGACATCATCCTCCTCTCTGACGCCACCGCCAGTGTTTCCATAAATGCATCATGTCCTCAGTTTATATTGAGTCTTTCTGCTCCATTTGTTGTCAGAAAATTAATGGGAAACTATTTTTGAATAGTTGTTTGAGTCGTTTGATGGTTTCAGCTTCCAGTAAATTGATTTTTTAGACTGCAAACAAATTGAAGACATCACTGTGAGCTCACTATTTATTTAAACATTTCATAGAAGAAACAATGAATTAAATAACTGAGAAAATAATTGTCAGATTAATGGATAATGAAAAAGCTTCAGTCGGTATAGTCAGATGTTGTTGAGATAATTCTGTGATAGAGGATGTTTTCTCTTTGCTTCACCAGCAGAGGACTGACTGTTACACTCTGTCTCATGTTCAAATAAGATTTATTGGCGTGCATATTATCACCAAACCTAAATCACGTAATTATATTTTACACATAAAAACAAAATAAATCCTCACAAGATAAGAAACAGACTTTAAACAGGAAAACCCATCAGGACACAAATACAATACAAAAGGAGACTGGTGTTTTCTCTCTGCTGGCTGCACAGATACATATTTACCTGTAGGAAGTTTCCCTCATCAATCCTTATCAATACTGACTGATCACTCATTTTAAATGTCAGTACAGCTGATCTCACAGCACTGCTGTAGTCAAGCTTTAAGTACCTTCTACTTAAAAGAGTCGTATTAAGACGTTTTCATATTTCTTTTATAATATTTTTTATTAACATAGTTTGATGGAGAGAGAAAGAAAAGGCAAGTAAGTGATGATTATAAGGACGAGAGGAAAACAAGGATTCATTTGATCCAACACAGACGCTTTGCTTCCTCTGACAGTAAAGTGGACAAACAGTGTCTGATACTGACGGGACACATTTCTGATTAGCAGCTATAAAATCAACTGTTTAACTTGCTGGTTAATAAACTGAACTGCTGCTTTAAAATCAGAAAAACAAATGTGAAAAAATACGTTTTTGTGTGTAATTTTGGTGACCTGATCCTTTAAATCTGGTGTATGTATGTATATATATATATATATATATATATATATATATATATATATATACACCTGCAGTTACTTATTGTCTCTACACACCTGACAGTACACATGTCAATCAAACTTTGACCAGGTCATGTGGGTTAAAAGTCTTTACTTTTCTAAAAATAGACTTGATGAAAATTAAGAAATTAATTTGTTTTACACACAAACTCATCAAGAGTTTTCAATATACTAATTGAAATTCAAGTGAATGAGCCCAAAACTTGCATAATTTTGATGCCACAGGTGTGAGCAAGACAGACATGTCTCACCCTGCAGAAAATTCTCATCCTCACACTGTTGAGATTTGATGTTTCACCATGACAGAGGAAGTTGCTATAACTTTATTGTAAATGCTCCAGTCTGCACCAAACTTTACATGTTTGATAAGAGTCCCGGCCTGAACACGTCTACATGACAATATTCATCAGTGATGCAAACTGGCTGAATAGCGCCCCCTACGACATTTCAGCAAAGCAGCCCCAGCAGCAGGTAAAATAGTGAACAAAGGAAGTGATGTTTGTCTCCTTCTTGCACCGTCTGAAAACAGCCGGGTCTGAAGACATCTACATGCCCGTCACAGAATCCCTTCGACTGCACCGCGGCCTGACGTGCGCGGTGGCGTGAGGGCCTGTTCAACGCTGCTTGCAGCTTTAATTTATATTTATATTTTATATTTATTTTGGCTTAACCACAAGCATCTCAGCAGTCATCTGCTTAGATCTGTTCTCATGTGCTAAGTCAAGAACGATATTGTCTCGTTGTGTAAGTTTCTTAGTTTTCACAGAGAAAACAGTACTTTAAGGTTATAGAATTGTTGTTAATTCAGTGTTTGATTATTACTCATTGAGAACCTGAACCTGAGATCCTGTGTGCGACCAAATGGATGCAGCTGATGGAGACCTGACTTCACCACCACCCTGGCTGTTCTCTTCACATCTTGCTAAAGGTTCACAGTTGAATATCAAGAGGAAACAATGACATCGCTGGAGTCTGTTCAAAATGTATTGCTCATCAACATTTTTACATCCTATTTCTTTTAGATTGAGGAAGCTATTTCATTAGTTGATTAGATTATTATTATTTTTGTTTATGTTGTTTATTTGTATTTATTTTGTTTTGTGGGTAAACAGTGGGGGCATCAGACAGCAGGTGATATAAGTAGCCAGGTGTTAGAGGCAGGAAATGCACCGGGAAGGGGAAATGTTTTGGGTTTTTTTTTACCAGCAGGACAAAGCAGAGAGGCAGCATGATTTTTTAACATGTTTGTTTGCTGTTGAAAGCTGAAATTAAACCCTCTGAACGGAACTTTTGGCCTGGAAAATGAATTCTTTGACTGTCTGAGTAAGCCTAACTAACCTGGTGCATTTGTGGCCCTTTTTTGATTTTTCTTGAATTTTGATATTTTTGAAGGAGCTCTTGATTTCTCCTTTTTTGCCTTTTGAACAAACGTCCACAACATAAAGTAAAAAAAAAAAACACCTTTGGAGTAACCGACATCAAACCCGACCTCGGAACAAGAAAACAGGATATGAGGATCATTTCTGGGAAAAACTGGTTCTTTGGATTTCGTGAATGAATGCGCATTGGAGGCGCGCGAAAAGGAAAGCTTTCACCGATAAACCAGACAAAGGATTGGCAGCCACACAATATCAAGGCACATCAAAACCAGAGGGAGTTCACAATTAATAAACATCGCACAGAGATGGTATGTGCATGAGACAAATATTGACTGTAAAGCTGTATTGGAAAGCAGCGCAACGACTGGAGTTGACTGTCATGTTCCCATTGCGCAATATTGTCTTTGGCGTTGTCAGTTGTGTTGGACATGAATGAGACTGGTGCTGATTATTTGAATTGTCGCTGCTGTGCTTATTTGTGGGTCTTATTATCGTGAAATGTGACGTAATATGTGTCAGTGTGGTTGTTGATGGCGCTGCGCAAATGATTGTTGACTGAGCGACACATCGTTTCTGTTTGGTCTGGTTCCGGTTGTGGTGTGATATATTGCTTCAATTAAGTTTCTCTACAGTTTGTGGATGTGGTATTGCATAGCCTACAGTGGAAGAGGTGTGCACTGAGGTTGATGTTGCCACCATGAATTGTTTATGGTTATGCTGCTAAGTTTGACGCGTGCGTTAAAGTGGAGGCGCACACAATGTCTGACGTTACTAATGCAAAGCCTGACGGTAACATGTCCATGCCAGCAGAAGAAAGAGATATCAAGGTCACTGCAAAGGGTCTGACATACTGTATAGAAAGGTATCAAGCAGCAAGAAAATCAAAATGCAAGCATACAAGCAAACTTATGAAAAGTCTTCGGATGCTTATGGAATCAAAGGAAAATGTCACTGATGTGCAAAATGAATTGTCCAGTTTCATCAAGTGCTGTGATGAAGCAAATGAGGAGCATGAGTCTTTCTTAAGCTTGCCTATACCCCAGGATGAAGTGGAAAGGCAAAATAAGTGGTTTCACACACAAATGACACTCTATAATGACTTTGTGGAAAAGGTGAAAAAGTAGCTTGTTGATGCTGGTCAGTCATATGAACAACCTGATGTTGGATGCTCTGAGCAAGTTGATGTTGATCATGAGGAAATTGGACCTGGGGATAGTATTTCTAACATCTCATGCTCTAAATCAAGCCATGTAAAAGTTCCATCTCAGTTATCACGCATCTCTACAACATCATCTGCCCGCATCAAGGCTGAAGCTGAGAGAACGTGCTGCAGCATTAAAGAAAAAACATATAATAGAGGAACAAGAGGAACAACTGAGGAGGGAAAAGGAAAGATTGGAGTTGGAAACTGAGATGGCAGCTGCTAATGCTAAAATCAGTGTATTGGAAGCTGGTGCATCAAGGAGTGGATCTAGAGTATCAGATAGAATGCACTCTTATTTTGAAAAGGCTAATGCTCAATCCATCAGTGCTCTCAATCCTTCTGCTGCCTCTTACTTTCCTAAAAAAGAGCTAAGTGACATCTTACCTCCACCACTGGTTGTTCGTCCAAAGGAAAGGGCACAGGATCAGATTCCTAAAACATCAGTAAAAGCTGACGTCCAGACTCAGGTGACAAATCAAGCGCAAGAAACTCATTTGAGGTCCAGCACGCAAACAAATGGCCACAACAAGATTCATTTTACTTGCATTTTCCCTGTGATTGTTAAGATTGCTGTTAAGATGTATTTAAATGTTTGTTACAATAGGTAATTAAAATCTTGTTAGGTGTAGCCTATTCTACAAAAGCTTACTTTGAGAGTCTTAAAAACATGTGTTTTGATCATAGCTTGGTTATTACACTGACAGTAATGGTTAAACATTTTTGTTTTTTATCATCTACAGTAGCTGTCATCCAATTTGCTGAAGAACACAAAGCAGCAGTGGAAGATCAAAGTGAAATCACCCGGCGGCTCCGGACCTGCATCCAAAGCCCTTTGGGCCAGTGGACTTGTGATGCAAAGTGGACTGAGGTGGGCTATTGGATCCTTTACAGACAAGTACGCATCCACAAATACCATTTTAAAGACTCTATGGACACCTGAGTACCTAGTGACATCTCCCACAATTGAATATACATGTTAAGATTACCTAACAGTGTTTTGTTTCAAGGAAATAACAGTTGTGTTAGTTGAATGAATCCACCACATGAATACATTAAAACATACACTATACAGTAAAGGCAAAAATGTTTCCACAATCCAGTCACAGTTCTAGTTGACTTCTCTTTTTAATTCAAACACAACATAAAGCTGATATGCAGTTACAGAGGGATACAAATATACTTTGTGTAAACCATTTAAATTATATTGTTAAAGGATCTTGTTTTTTACTCCATGAGAAGAGTGTAAAAACATTGAAATTCATTCTTAAACAAGTTATTATAAATTTACTTTGATGTCCAAACTATTTTATAAATAAAATGAACAAATTCATCATAAATGTTATCCAACTGAGCTTATCAGAGTAATAGAGTAATAGAGCTACTCAACATAATTACACATAATCACAAATGACTGATGATGACTGGAATAGCTTAGTAGTTACAGTAAATTATTATGAGGTGAAAAAGGGAGGAAAGCTTGAGCACAGTGCCCCTGATCTAAAGGTGAAAGATAAACCACAACCATGATTTCCTCTTTAACCTCGTCATGAGGTGTTGCATCAGATGAGTGGCGTGGGTTATAATATCTGTATCCACCATATATATCAGTGTACAATACTAGAGAAAGAGATTCCAGGCACAAGCCAAGTCAAAAATAATATTTTGAAAATGTAAAAATAATGATGAGCAAGTATTGCAATCACAATCATTTATGGTTCATGGTACATGTCACAATATTCATATCCACAGCCATACATAAAATAAATGGGCCATTCCATTTTTCTGTGGTTTTATATTGTCTTGAGGTTAAGGAATAATGGACACCTAACCCAAGTTAACTATGAAGCTGCCACCTTATTGTACAATATTACCATCAGTCCCTTCAATCAGATTGTTAATACTGTAAGTGGAGTTAAGATCTAGTACACTTTGCTTGACCTAATCAGCTTGCTAATCATAAAATTGACATTAATCAAACTTCAACAGGTTCCATTTTTTCAATTTGGGAATCTAAGTCCTTTTATAAAGACAATAAAAGAAATAAAAAAGGAATTTGATACAGTACCAGTCAAAAGTTTGGATGCACCTTCCTATTCAGTTGAATGAGGAAGTATGTCCAAACTTTTGACTAGTACTGTATATACATTTACACTTATGTCAATATTATTGTTTCAGTAATTGTTTATTCATGTCACAACCTTATACTTGAGTATTAAGAACTGACTCGTCAAGTCTCTGACTGGTGTCCACTGACTTTGTGTCAGTGTGCGAGTGGGAAACCTCCTCCCGGAAAGCAGTCTCAAATACATTCAGGATGGATTCGCAAACTTTATCCTTGATATCTTTGACTATGAAGACATACAGCAGTGGATTCAGGCAACTGTTAAGGTAGGCCAGGCACGTGGCTAAAGGGACCCCGATAGTGATGACAAGTTCTAATACACTTGACATATTACCAATGTGATACCACAACTCAATTAGAGTCATGATGTAAAAGGGAGCCCTGCACAGACAAAAAACAGTGATAACGGCAGCGATGATCTTAAAGGGGCGATTTGAGCGGCTGGCCCTGGTGCGGTTCCTCCTGAGACGATGGATTATCACAGCATAACAGGAGACGATGACAGTGAAGGGGACAGCAAAAAACAGAGGGAAGCTGATGATGGTCATGGCCTTAAAACGAAGCAGTCCTAACTCTATCTCAGGTTGTGTTTCATCATCACCATCAGAAAAGGCATAGTTGTCGTAGCAGTTTAAGATATTTTTATCATCATATGATGGCCCAATGTCCCTGAAGATGAAAGATGGAAGGCTGAGTATCAGACCCAGTACCCAAACACCCAGACTCACACAGGACGCCTTGCGTACACTTCGGTGGTTCTGGGCCCAGACAGGCCACACCACAGACACGCATCTGTCCACACTGATCACTACCAGAAAGTAGACGCTGACAAAGATGTTCAGATACCTTACTGTGTTGTCCAGTTTGCACATGAACTTGCCGAAAGGCCAGTGGAAATCCAAAGCTATGTATATCACACTAAAAGGAAGGAATGCTGTGAAGAGGAAGTCAGCAACAGCAAGGTTGAGGATCCAAACTGTGTTCACTGTTTTCTTCATCTTGAACCCAGTCACCCAGATAACCACTCCATTTCCGAGCACTCCCAGAATGAAAGCCAGGGAGTAGATAACGACAGACATGATGTTGAGAGACCTTCTCAGATCATCATAGGTGTCATTAAAAAAGCCATTTTCTTCACATACACCTGATGTATTGGTGTCATTGGAAGGTGTAGCAGTCATGTCCATCATTGTCTTGAGACCTGCAACAGTAAAAGGAAGAATAAATGTAATTTCCCCCTTATCTATATCTATGTAACTAGCTATTTATCTATCTATCTCAACCCACACTTCAAAATATATTTAGCTCTTAAAAATAGCCTATGAATCTGCTTTTCACAAAGATTTGACTTCAACTATGCAAAGTTGTAGGAAATTCCTCTGTTGACAGTCCAAATGGTTACTTCATTATTTATTATTATTATTTCATTAAACCTATTTTCTTGTTAACCAACAAAGTGTTTGAAGAAAAGGTGAAGAATGATTCTCAACTTTCTGTGCAAGTCTCAACTTAGTTCAACATAATCATTAGTCTACAGTGAAAATCCACCTACAAACAGCATACCAATTTTTATTTAATTTCATTGATATTTTTATTAAGGCAGGAATGCCCAAATCTCAGTTCCTGACTATTACCAAGGGTGTCCGCAGGCATCACTTTTGGGGCCTGTTCTGCTCATTATTTATGTAAATGAGATTGTCCTTGTTGGTAAAGTGCCATTTTTTCATTCCTGCCATTTTTTAGTGCTCTGGCCCATACTTAATTAGCTCCAGTGATTGTTTGATACTCCATGAGCCCCAAACCAGACCTGATTTAGTAAAAAATGTGGAAAAATGTGCAATGCCATCTAAAAATCAAAATATTTTACCTCTCTATAACTTTAACACCATTCTTATTAAGAGTTCTCTGTCTGCTGGTGATTGCTTCCTCTGAACATGAACCTTTTCTATTTCCTGTCCATTTTATTGACTCCTTCCTTGTTTTATTATTCCACTAAACTCTAAACAGGGTGTTGCTGCAAAAGATCTTTCAGTGCGTTTGTAGATATAGTATAGTACTACTGGCATGTCACAGGTCTATGATCGCAAATGTTCTTTTTATCAGCTTCCTGTTTTTTACTCTTTATCAGATTTCTTTGGAAATTATGAAACACTTTTTGGCATGTTAGTCATGACTAATGAAAGAAATTTAAGCATGTAGAAAACATTCCCACAAACACTACTGGCAAAAACAAAATTAATCCTTTTCTCCAGATCCAAAGACATACAGTAATTACTATAATATACAGTACATACTCCACTCTGGGTTTAATATTGTTACAATTCAATATCATGTACCTTATTGATAAACTGTGACTGAAGCTTGACTTGTACAGAAACAGCAGCTTCCCTTTGGGTGGTAAAAGAGGATTGAGGTTTTTCTCTCAGTTATGGATTTTGGGGATGTCATATATCCAAATGCTGCTGCCTCTGGGGCCCTCAGGTTCATCTCTAGTGATAATTACAGCACTCACCACTGCATACAATATGATAAAATTGGTTGGGCTTCCCTGTCATAGAGACATAGTAACCACTAGTACTTATTTTTACAAAGCCCTTGTAGGCAAAACTCCAGTTTATATCTCATTTCCGCTGTTGTGGCGTTGCAGTTACTGTGACTATTTGATGCTCCATGAGCCCCAAACCAGACCTGATTTAGTAAAAACCGCCTTTACTGTAGTTAAGCAGTGATCTCATGGAAAAATGTGCAATGCCATCTAAAAATCAAAATATTTTACCTCTCTATAACTTTAACACCATTCTTATTAAGAGTTCTCTGTCTGCTGGTGATTGCTTCCACTGAATGTGAACCTTGTCAGTTTTCTGTCCATTTATTGACTCAGTCCGTCCTTGTTATTATACCTCTATTATTCTACCAAACTCTTAACAGTGTGTTACTGCAAAAGAGCATCAGCCAACCTTATTGAACAAAACACGTTAAATAAATTATAACATAATCATTCTTATACTTCATCCATCCAAAATCTGATATTTTTATCATCTTATTTCTACCTTGTGGATTCATATCATGCTACAAATATGAAACTCTGAGAATAACAAAGGTACAGTACCTTTCTCAAAGCTCTCCGGTCAGGTGAGGATGTGTCTGCAGCAGAAATAACTCTGATCAAACCCTGACAGGTTAATATAGCTTAATGTGTGGAGGACAAATGTGTTTTGTCATCGAGGCGGGGACACAAGCAGCATGCACTTCTATCTTTTGAAGCCCATAAACCCTTTTGCATAAACTTTGGCTGTTTATGCATTGTGATTAAAATAAGTTTTGTCACATTTTCTAAAACCATACATTGTCTTCATTCATAGATGAGCTACATAATGTATATGTGCTGTAGATACAGTATAGCACTACATTACCTCACACTTTTACTGTGTTGGTGCTCTTGTGTTGACCATTTTAATCAACATTTGGATGTAGGTTACATAATACATTATGTCGCAAGAAAGTCCGAGCAGCATCTGACAATAATTTAGGGTTGCCAAAGAGTTTTTTAAGTAAAAGGAAGTATAAATGTAATTTCCCCCTCATCTATATCTATGTAACTAGTTATTTATCTATCTATCTCAACCCACACTTCAAAATGAATTTAGCTCTTAAAAATAACCTATGAATCTGCTTTTCACAAAGATTTGACTTCAACTATGCAAAGTTGTAGGAAATTCCTCTGTTGACAGTCCAAATGGTTACTTCATTATTTATTATTATTATTTCATTAAACCTATTTTCTTGTTAACCAACAAAGTGTTTGAAGAAAAGGTGAAGAATGATTCTCAACTTTCTGTGCAAGTCTCAACTTAGTTCAACATAATCATTAGTCTACAGTGAAAATCCACCTACAAACAGCATACCAATTTTTATTTAATTTCATTGATATTTTTATTAAGGCAGGAATGCCCAAATCTCACTTCCTGACTATTACCAAGGGTGTCCGCAGGCATCACTTTTGGGGCCTGTTCTGCTCACTATTTATGTAAATGAGATTGTCCTTGTTGGTAAAGTGCCATTTTTTCATTCCTGCCATTTGTAGTGCTCTGGCCCATACTTAATTAGCTCCAATGATTGTCTGATGCTCCATGAGCCCCAAACCAGACCTGATTTAGTAAAAAATGTGGAAAAATGTGCAATGCCATCTAAAAATCAAAATATTTTACCTCTCTATAACTTTAACACCATTCTTATTAAGAGTTCTCTGTCTGCTGGTGATTGCTTCCTCTGAACATGAACCTTTTCTATTTCCTGTCCATTTTATTGACTCCTTCCTTGTTTTATTATTCCACTAAACTCTAAACAGGGTGTTGCTGCAAAAGATCTTTCAGTGCGTTTGTAGATATAGTATAGTACTACTGGCATGTCACAGGTCTATGATCGCAAATGTTCTTTTTATCAGCTTCCTGTTTTTTACTCTTTATCAGATTTCTTTGGAAATTATGAAACACTTTTTGGCATGTTAGTCATGACTAATGAAACAAATTTAAGCATGTAGAAAACATTCCCACAAACACTACTGGAAAAAACAAAATGAATCCTTTTCTCCAGATCCAAAGACATACAGTAATTACTATAATATACAGTACATACTCCACTCGGGGTTTAATATTGTTACAATTCAATATCATGTACCTTATTGATAAACTGTGACTGAAACTTGACTTGTACAGAAACAGCAGCTTCCCTTTGGGTAGTAAAAGAGGATTGAGGTTTTTCTCTCAGTTATGGATTTTGGGGGTGTCATATATCCACATGCTGCTGCCTCTGGGGCCCTCAGGTTCATCTCTAGTGATAATTACAGCACTCACCACTGCATACAATATGATAAAATTGGTTGGGCTTCCCTGTCATAGAGACATAGTAACCACTAATACTTATTTTTACAAAGCCCTTGTAGGCAAAACTCCATTTTATGTCTCATTTCCGCTGTTGTGGCGCTGCAGCTCCTGTGACTATTTGATGCTCCATGAGCCCCAAACCAGACCTGATTTAGTAAAAACTGCCTTTACTGTAGTAAAGCAGTGATCTCATGGAAAAATGTGCAATGCCATCTAAAAATCAAAATATTTTACCTCTCTATAACTTTAAGACCATTCTTACTAAGAGTTCTCTGTCTGCTGGTGATTGCTTCCACTGAATGTGAACCTTGTCAGTTTTCTGTCCATTTATTGACTCAGTCCGTCCTTGTTATTATACCTCTATTATTCTACCAAAACACCTTAAATAAATAATAACATTATCATTCTTATACTTCATCCATCCAAAATCTGATATTTTTATCGTCTTATTTCTACCTTGTGGATTCATATCATGCTACAAATATGAAACTCTGAGAATAACAAAGGTACAGTACCTTTCTCAAAGCTCTCCAGTCAGGTGAGGATGTGTCTGCAGCAGAAATAACTCTGATCAAACCCTGACAGGTTAATATAGCTTAATGTGTGGAGGACAAATGTGTTTTGTCATCGAGGCGGGGACACAAGCAGCATGCACTTCTCTATTTAGAAGCCCATAAACCCTTTTGCATAAACTTTGGCTGTTTATGCATTGTGATCAAAATAAGTTTTGTCACATTTTCTAAAACCATACATTGTCTTCATTCATAGATGAGATACATAATGTATATGTGCTGTAGATACAGTATAGCACTACATTACCTCACACTTTTACTGTGTTGGTGCTCTTGTGTTGACCATTTTAATCAACATTTGGATGTAGGTTACATATTACATTATGTCACAAGAAAGTCCGAGCAGCATCTGACAATAATTTAGGGTTGCCAAAGAGTTTTATGAAATGGAAGGCAACTCCCTTTCTTCCGCTATCCACTTGAAGCTGCACACAAACTGTGGTGCCTCTGTAAATCTGTCCCTGCAAACAAAAACAGATCTGAAGCAGGATTACATTTTTTCTAACATGTTTTTAGATGTAATATTACTACTGAAAGTATTGCACAGGCCTTGGTTGGCATATGTATCGATTGCTCTTTCAATCAGATTTCCTCAAAAATTTCAAAACACATGGGGTCCCCCCCCCCCCCCACCCTCTTTTGTCTTGCCTGTTTATTTTTCATTTCCTTTTGAGGTATTTGCATTTTATATCTGCCGCCTCAGGTTTTACATACATTTTATCGTACTCAATACTAGGTAGATGTCAAGGCAGCTGAAAACTTTGTAAAGAAGTTGATGAACAGTGAAATTGCATCAAAGTTGTACTGTACTCATGGAATATTGAGGTAAAAATGAAAAAAAAAACAACAACTATGAGTAGTAAAACAACTGCTATGTCAATTACAATACAGTCAAAATCCTGATTAATCAGTGTGTATGGTCAGGAAAGGTCTACTGGTCCAATTTTTACACAGCCATAATCCAGAGGATCCTGTCACTATCGATTACTGTCTAGTACGGAAACATATCTAAACACATAAAGAAAAGTGCTGGAAAGTGAATGTGGTTAGCTCCAAAGTTAGCAACAATAGGTTAGCCTAACCTGAAGAGGCAAAACGGAGAAATGTGAGTTCACTGTGCACTCTGTCCCATTACATCACCCCCCCTCCAACCCACCCGTGACTAATCAATTAGTTGAAGATTATGTACAATTTCAGTTGACCAAGATTTTCTTTGGTTGACTACAGCCCTACAGATCACAAGGAGACAGGACAGAACGCCTTAACCGGAGCTTCTTCCCCAAAGCCGTACAGTTGATGAATACACAAAAGTTGGTCTAATTGTATTGTACAGTATGTGGAGCTGTGTAAGCTACTGTATGTTTCTTCTTTTGCACTTCAATCAATCAATCAATCAATTTTTATTTATATAGTGCCATATCACAACAAAAGTCATCTCAAGGCACTTTTCACATAGAGCAGGTGAAGACCGTACTCTTTAATTTACAGAGACCCAACAATTCCCCCATGAGCAGCACTTGGCGACAGCGGTAAGGAAAAACTCCCCTTTAACGGGTAGAAACCTCAAGCAGAACCCGGCTCTTGGTGGGCGGCCATCTGCTTTGACCGGTTGGGTTGAGAGAGAGAAAGAGAGAAGGAAAGGGGGAGGGGGGACAGAAGAACAACAATCATAACAACAACAACAAGTATAAGTATCAATAGCCAGAGAAGGATGCCATCAGGACTGTGAAGGACCGCGAACGCTCGGCCCAGAATCCAGGGTTTCCTGTGAGATGAGAAAGCACACAAAAAACTCCAGGTAAGAAGCAAAGTTATTGACATGCATTGTTGTTACACGAATGCATACAGATGGAGAGGAGGTCCTTTATGTTTGCAGCAGTGTTGTATGTGATGTATTGTTACAGCTATTCCATCTATACTGAGATTAATTCCACCAGTCTAATCATGTGGTAATAAAAGAAACTTGATTCATTGTGATTGATAAAATTTTTCGCAATTTTTTAAAACCATACAGTGTCTTAACTGATAGATGAACTACGTGGATACACTATAGTACTACATTATACCCTAACTGTATCCTATATACTATTTATATTACATTACACCCTTTGTAGCACCTCTCATGTTTTCAGTGGTGTTCTGGTGTTGACTGTTTGAATCAACATCTGAATGTAAGTTACATATTTCCAGAGAGTTTTATAAAAATAGAAGACAACTCCATTCTTGCCAATGTCCACTTGAAGCTGGACACAAACTGTGGTGTCTCTGTATCCCTGCAAGCAAAACTGATCTGAAGCTAGGATATATCTTTTCTAACATAATTTTAGAGTTTATATAGTATTGAAGGTATTGCATAGGTCTAGATTGGGAAATATTTCTATTCCTCTTTCAATAAGACTACTTCAGAAATTTCACAACGCCTCTGGTGACAGTTACACAAGTTTTGAGCATGCACGAAATGGCAGCACTTTATTATCAGTTAAATACGTTGAATGAATCCACCACATGAATACAGTAAAACATACACTATACAGTAAAGGCAAAAATGTTTCCACAATCCACTCACAGTTCTAGTTGACTTCTCTCTTTAATTCAAACACAACATAAAGCTGATATGCAGTTACAGAGGGATACAAATATACTTTGTGTAAACCATTTAAATTATATTGTTAAAGGATCTTGTTTTTTACTCCATGAGAAGAGTGTAAAAACATTTAAATTCATTCTTAAACAAGTTATTATAAATTTACTTTGATGTCCAAACTATTTTATAAATAAAATGAACAAATTCATCATGAATGTTATCCAACTGAGCTTATCAGAGTAATAGAGTAATAGAGCTACTCAACATATTTACACATAATCACAAATGACTGATGATGACTGGAATAGCTTAGTAGTTACAGTAAATTATTATGAGGTTAAAAAGGGAGGAAAGCTTGAGCACAGTGCCCCAGATCTAAAGGTGAAAGATAAACCACAACCATGATTTCCTCTTTAACCTCGTCATGAGGTGTTGCATCAGATGAGTGGCATCGGTTATAATATCTGTATCCACCATATATATCAGTGTACAATACTAGAGAAAGAGATTCCAGGCACAAGCCAAGTCAAAAATAATATTTTGATAAAGTAAAAATAATGATGAGCAAGTATTGCAATAACAATCATTCATGGTTCATGGTACATGTCACAATATTCATATCCACAGCCATACATAAAATAAATGGGCCATTCCATTTATCTGTGGTTTTATATTGTCTAGAGGTTAAGGAATAATGGACACCTAACCCAAGTTAACTATGAAGCTGCAACCTTATTGTACAATATTACCATCAGTCCCTTCAATCAGATTGTTAATACTGTAAGTGGAGTTAAGATCTAGTACACTTTGCTTGACCTAATCAGCTTGCTAATCATAAAATTGACATCAATCAAACTTCAACAGGTTCCAATATTTCAATTTTGGAATCTAAGTCCTTTTATAAAGACAATAAAAGAAATAAAAAAGGAATTTGATACAGTACCAGTCAAAAGTTTGGCTACACCTTCCCATTCAGTTGAATGAGGAAGTATGTCCAAACTTTTGACTAGTACTGTATATACATTTACACTTATGTCAATATTATTGTTTCAGTAATTGTTTATTCATGTCACAATCTTATACTTGAGTATTAAGAACTGACTCGTCAAGTCTCTGACTGGTGTCCACTGACTTTGTGTCAGTGTGCGAGTGGGAAACCTCCTCCCGGAAAGCAGTCTCAAATACATTCAGGATGGATTCGCGAACTTTATCCTTGAAATCTTTGACTATGAAGACATACAGCAGTGGATTCAGGCAACTGTTAAGGTAGGCCAGGCACGTGGCTACAGGGACCCCGATAGTGAGGACTATAAGTGTTAATACTCCACTTGATGTATCATCAGTGTAATACCATAACTCAATTAGAGTCATGATGTAATAGGGAGCCCAGCACAGGAAAAAAACAGTGATAACGACAGCGATGATCTTAAAGGGGCGACTTGAGCGGCTGGCCCTGGTGCGGTTCCTCCTGAGACGATGGATTATCACAGCATAACAGGAGACAATGACAGTGAAGGGGACAGCAAAAAACAGAAGGAAGCGGATGATGGTCATGGCCTTAAAACGAAGCAGAGCTAACTCATAAACAGATAGTGAATCAAAGTCATCAGAAAAGGCATAGTTGTCGTAGCAGATGATGATTCTTTCATTATCATATGATGACTCAGTGTCCCTGAAGATTAAGCGTGGAAAGTTAAGAATCAGACCCAGTACCCAAACACCCAGACTCACACAGGACGCCTTGCATACACTTCGGTGGTTCTGGGCCCAGACAGGCCACACCACAGACACGCATCTGTCCACACTGATCACTACCAGAATGTAGACGCTGACAAACATGTTCAGAAACCTTACTGTGTTGTCCACTTTGCACATGAACTTGCCGAAAGGCCAGTGGAAACCTAGAGCTATGTATATCACACTAAAAGGAAGGAATGCTGTGAAAAGGAAGTCAGCAACAGCAAGGTTGAGGATCCAAACTGTGTTCACTGTTTTCTTCATCTTGAACCCAGTCACCCAGATAACCACTCCATTTCCGAGCACTCCCAGAATGAAATCCAGGGAGTAGATAACGACAGACATGATGTTGAGAGATCTTCTCAGATCAGCATAGGTGTCATTAAAAGAGCCATTTTCTTCATCTATACCTGATGTATTGGTGTCATTGGAAGGTGTAGCAGTCATGTCCATCATTGTCTTGAGACCTGCAACAGTAAAAGGAAGAATAAATGTAATTTCCCCCTCATCTATATCTATGTAACTAGCTATTTATCTATCTATCTCAACCCACACTTCAAAATGAATTTAGCTCTTAAAAATAGCCTATGAATCTGCTTTTCACAAAGATTTGACTTCAACTATGCAAAGTTGTAGGAAATTCCTCTGTTGACAGTCCAAATGGTTACTTCATTATTTATTATTATTATTTCATTAAACCTTTTTTCCTTCTTCCAACAAAGTGTTCAAGTTCAACATAATCATTAGTCTACAGTGAAAATCCACCTACAAACAGCATACCAATTTTTATTTAATTTCATTGATATTTTTATTAAGGCAGGAATGCCCAAATCTCAGTTCCTGACTATTACCAAGGGTGTCCGCAGGCATCACTTTTGGGGCCTGTTCTGCTCACTATTTATGTAAATGAGATTGTCCTTGTTGGTAAAGTGCCATTTTCTCATTCCTGCCATTTGTAGTGCTCTGGCCCATACTTAATTAGCTCCAGTGATTGTCTGATGCTCCATGAGCCCCAAACCAGACCTGATTTAGTAAAAAATGTGGAAAAATCAAAATATTTGACCTCTCTATAACTTTAACACCATTCTTATTAAGAGTTCTCTGTCTGCTGGTGATTGCTTCCTCTGAACATGAACCTTTTCTATTTCCTGTCCATTTTATTGACTCCTTCCTTGTTTTATTATTCCACTAAACTCTAAACAGGGTGTTGCTGCAAAAGATCTTTCAGTGCGTTTGTAGATATAGTATAGTACTACTAGCATTTCATAGGTCTATGATCGCAAATGTTCTTTTTATGAGCTTCCTGTTAATTACTCTTTATCAGATTTCTTTGGAAATTACGAAACACTTTTTGGCATGTTAGTCATGACTAATGAAACAAATTTAAGCATGTAGAAAACATTCCCACAAACACTACTGGCAAAAACAAAATTAATCCTTTTCTCCAGATCCAAAGACATACAGTAATTACTATAATATACAGTACATACTCCACTCTGGGTTTGTTACAATTCATTATCATGTACCTTATTGATAAACTGTGACTGAAGCTTGACTTGTACAGAAACAGCAGCTTCCCTTTGGGTAGTAAAAGAGGATTGAGGTTTTTCTCTCAGTTATGGATTTTGGGGATGTCATATATCCAAATGCTGCTGCCTCTGGGGCCCTCAGGTTCATCTCTAGTGATAATTACAGCACTCACCACTGCATACAATATGATAAAATTGGTTGGGCTTCCCTGTCATAGAGACATAGTAACCACTAGTACTTATTTCTACAAAGCCCTTGTAGGCAAAACTCCATTTTATATCTCATTTCCGCTGTTGTGGCGCTGCAGCTCCTGTGACTATTTGATGCTCCATGAGCCCCAAACCAGACCTGATTTAGTAAAAACTGCCTTTACTGTAGTAAAGCATTGATCTCATGGAAGAATGTGCAATGCCATCTAAAAATCAAAATATTTTACCTCTCTATAACTTTAACACCATTCTTATTAAGAGTTCTCTGTCTGCTGGTGATTGCTTCCTCTGAACATGAACCTCTTCTATTTCCTGTCCATTTTATTGACTCCTTCCTTGTTTTATTATTCCACTAAACTCTAAACAGGGTGTTGCTGCAAAAGATCTTTCAGTGCTTTTGTAGATATAGTATAGTACTACTGGCATGTCACAGGTCTATGATCGCAAATGTTCTTTTTATCAGCTTCCTGTTTTTTACTCTTTATCAGATTTCTTTGGAAATTACGCAACACCTTTTGGCATGTTAGTCATGACTAATGAAACAAATTTAAGCATGTAGAAAACATTCCCACAAACACTACTGGCGAAAACAAAATTAATCCTTTTCTCCAGATCCAAAGACATACAGTAATTACTATAATATACAGTACATACTCCACTCTGGGTTTAATATTGTTACAATTCAATATCATGTACCTTATTGATAAACTGTGACTGAAGCTTGACTTGTACAGAAACAGCAGCTTCCCTTTGGGTAGTAAAAGAGGATTGAGGTTTTTCTCTCAGTTATGGATTTTGGGGATGTCATATATCCACATGCTGCTGCCTCTGGGGCCCTCAGGTTCATCTCTAGTGATAATTACAGCACTCACCACTGCATACAATATGATAAAATTGGTTGGGCTTCCCTGTCATAGAGACATAGTAACCACTAGTACTTATTTCTACAAAGCCCTTGTAGGCAAAACTCCATTTTATATCTCATTTCCGCTGTTGTGGCGCTGCAGCTCCTGTGACTATTTGATGCTCCATGAGCCCCAAACCAGACCTGATTTAGTAAAAACCGCCTTTACTGTAGTAAAGCAGTGAATTCATGGAAAAATGTGCAATGCCATCTAAAAATCTAAATATTTTACCTCTCTATAACTTTAACACCATTCTTATTAAGAGTTCTCTGTCTGCTGGTGATTGCTTCCACTGAATGTGAACCTTGTCAGTTTTCTGTCCATTTATTGACTCAGTCCGTCCTTGTTATTATACCTCTATTATTCTACCAAACTCTTAACAATGTGTTACTGCAAAAGAGCATCAGCCAACCGTATTGAACAAAACACGTTAAATAAATTATAACATTATCATTCTTATACTTCATCCATCCAAAATCTGATATTTTTATCGTCTTATTTCTACCTTGTGGATTCATATCATGCTACAAATATGAAACTCTGAGAATAACAAAGGTACAGTACCTTTCTCAAAGCTCTCCAGTCAGGTGAGGATGTGTCTGCAGCAGAAATAACTCTGATCAAACCCTGACAGGTTAATATAGCTTAATGTGTGGAGGACAAATGTGTTTTGTCATCACACACATTGAGGCGGGGACACAAGCAGCATGCACTTCTATCTTTAGAAGCCCATAAACCCTTTTGCATAAACTTTGGCTGTTCATGCATTGTGGTTAAAAAATGTTGTCACATTTTCTAAAACCATACATTGTCTTCATTGATAGATGAGCTACATAATGTATATGTGCTGTAGATACAGTATAGAACTACATTATAACCTTATTATACCGTTTTATACTATATATATTACATTACACCCTTTGCAGCACCTCTCATGTTTTCAGTGGTTTTCTGGTGTTGACTGTTTGAATCAACATCTGAATGTAAGTTACATATTGCCAGAGAGTTTTATAAAATAAAAGACAACTCCATTCTTGCCAATGTCCACTTGAAGCTGGACACAAACTGTGGTGTCTCTGTATCCCTGCAAGCAAAACTGATCTGAAGCTAGGATATATCTTTTCTAAAATTAATATAGTATTGAAGGTATTGCATAGGTCAAGAGTGGCAAATATTTCTATTCCTCTTTCAATAAGATTTCTTCAGAAAATTCACAACATCTGTGGTGACGGTGGGAGTTTTGAGCATGCATGAAATGGCAGCACTTTATTATCATTCAAATACATCAAATGAATCCACAACATACATACAGTAAAACATACAGTATACAGTAAAATGTCCCTGTATGCCTAATGTTTAACTTTTTGTTTTGTTACGTGACCCCATGGAAGATGAGCATGCATCAGATTTTAACTAACAAATAAACCACATCATTATTTAATGACAAAGCAACCGTTAAAGGTGGGTTTATTCTTTATTATTAGAGTGAATAACTGCTTTCTAGAACATGCGCTTCAACAAGCAGCAAAGTCTAGGAGCTCTCAGTTTTTGCTGAATTTTGCTTTACTTTTGTTGTGGGTTAGGATGGGATGGATGTTTCTGTGGGGAGAAGAGTTTACTCCAGGGAAGAGCTTCTTTCTTTGAGGCGGGGCAAATCTGGAGGATACCACCCTATTATAGAGATAGAGAGGTGTTTTCGTTGTTGCCGTGCTGGTGCAAAGGTGAAGGCCAGGAAATGGAGATATAAGCCCTTTCTACCATCGGTCATCATGGGAAATGTCAACTCTCTGCCCAACAAAAGTGACGAGCTGGAGATATTGGTGAAGACTCAGAAAGTATATGATGAGTGCAGCCTCATGTGTTTTACTGAAACCTGGTTGAATCAAAACATCTCTGATTCCTGTGTGGAACTACCTGGTTTCACTCTCATACGGATGGACAGAGACACTGAAGCTAGTGGAAAGAAGAAAGGAGGAGGACTGGCTTTATTTGTGAATCAGAGATGGTGTAATCCTTCGCATATTGCTGTCAAGGAGAAGATGTGCTGTCCAGATATTGAATTATTGGCAGTTGGTATGAGACCATACTATGTACCAAGAGAATTCAGTCATATCATAACAATACTTGTGTACATTCCTCCCAAGGCAACTGCTGAAGTTCCATGTGAAGTTCTCAAATGAAACTGTTGCCAGGATACAGACTAAACATCCTGAGGCACTTGTATTAATATCTGGAGATTTCAACCATGTGAAACTGTCTTCCCACCTGACTGGATTTACACAGTTTGTTAATTGTCCTACCAGAGAGAGTAAAACACTTGATCTGCTATATGCCGAAGTCAAAGAAGCTTACAGAGCTACTGTCTTACCACCACTGGGCCGGTCAGATCACAACCTGGTTTTTCTGCAGACCTGCTACAAGCCCTGTGTGCTGAGTCAGCCTACAACTACCCTCACAGTCAGGAAATAGACACCTGAGGCTAGTGAGGCTCTAAAGGACTGCTTTGAATGCACAGATTGGAATATGCTGCTGGAAACAGGTGGGAACAGTATGGACATTGACAGTCAGGTTGATTGTTTTACTGAGTATATCAACTTCTGTAGAGATACAGTCATACCTACAAAGACTGTACGATGTTTCCCCAATAAAAAACCCTGGATCACAAGTGACATAAAAGCAATCCTCAACCAGAAAAAGGAAGCTTTTAGAGACGGTGACAAAGAACAGCTCAAACAGGTGCAACATGAGTTGAAGAGGAGATTGAAGATGGCAAAGGTGGAATACAAAAAGAAAACTGAAAGAAATTTACAACACAGCAACATCCGGGAGTTGTGGAGAGGAATCAACACCATCTCTGGCTACAACAAAAAGAAAAGACAGCCAATAGTGGGTGATGTGGACAGAGCCAATGAACTTAACCAGTTCAACAGATTTGACACTGTGGCCACACCCGCTTCCACTGCTGCTCCTTCTCCTCCACATAGATGCATCTCACCCGCAGCTCCTCCTTCTCCTCCTCCTACACATGTGTCCATCTCTACTGCTGCAGCTACTCCAGTTGTCACACCTGTGCCTCCACCCTTGTCTGTCACTGAGATGGGGGTGAAGTTGGAGCTCGGGAGACTTTGCTCTGGGAAGGCTGCTGGCCCAGATGGTGTGTGTCCAAGGCTACTTAAAGACTGTGCTGCCCAACTGTGTTAACCTCTCCAGAAGATCTTCAACCTGAGTCTACAGTTGGGGTGGGTCCCGGCTTTGTGGAAAACATCTTGTATTGTACCGATACCAAAAATAAAATGTCCAGCTGAACTAAACGACTACAGACCAGTGGCCCTTACGTCGCACATCATGAAAACCCTGGAGTGTCTGCTTCTACGCCTACTGAGGCTTGAGGTCAAAGACAAACCAGATCCCCTGCACTTTGCATACAAAGAACACATTGGAGTGGATGATGCTGTCCTTTACATGCTCCACCATGCCCTCTCTCATGTGGAGGAATCAGGCACTTATGTAAGAATCATGTTCTTTGATTTTTAAGTGTATTCAACTCCATCCAACCCATCATACTCAAAGACAAGCTCAGAGAGATGGGAGTTGATCCCTCCTTTGTTTCCTGGATCACTGATTACCTGACAGAAAGGCCACAGTTTGTCAGGTTGGGGAACTGTGTTTCTGGGACAGTAATGAGCAGCACGGGGGCTTCACAGGGGACTGTACTGGCTCCATTCCTGTTAACATTGTATACCTCAGACTTCAAATACAACTTTGAGTCCTGCCACGTCCAGAAATACTCGGATGACACTGCTATTGTAGCGTGTATCAGGAATGGACAGGAATCTGAATACAGGGATCTAATAACAGCCTTCATTGACTGGAGTCGAAAAAAACGCCTTCAACTGAACACCTCAAAAACAAAGGAAATGATCATGGATTTCTGCAGGTCTAAGCCCCCTCTGGAGCCAGTGAAAATCTGTGCATGTGGACATTGAAGTGGTGCACACCTACAAATATCTAGGGGTCCTTGTGGATGACAAGCTGGACTGGTCCTCTAACACCGATGCCCTCTACAGGAAGGGGCAGAGCCGCCTGTTCTTTCTGCGGACACTGAGGTCCTTTGATGTGTGTGTGGAAATGATGACCATGTTCTACCACATGGTGGTGGCCAGTGCACTCTTTTTTCTGCAGTGTGCTGGGGAGGCAGCCTTACAGACAAGAACACCAAGCAATTAGACAAGCTGGTCAAAAAAGCGGGCTAAGTGCTGGGCAGGAGATTGGACCCGTTAAGATCTGTGGTGGAGAGGCACACTGAGCAAACTGAATCTATCTACCTATCTATCTATCTATCTATCTATCTATCTATCTATCTATCTATCTATCTATCTATCTATCTATCTATCTATCTATCTATCTATCTATCTATCTAATTGAATCCACTTCCACAGTGTTGCCTAGGCAAAAATGTTTCCACAATCCACTCACAGTTCTAGTTGACTTCTCTCTTTAATTCAAACACAACATAAAGCTGATATGCAGTTACAGAGGATTACAAATATACTTTGTGTAAAATTATATTGTTAAAGGATCTTGTTTTTCATTTTAAAAACTTTTATTATAAATTTACTTTGATGTCTAAATTATTTTACAAATAAAATGAACAAATTCATCATGAATGTTATCCAACTGAGATTATCAGAGTAATAGCACATGATATAAAAGCTATTGATAATAACTGACGTTGAGACAAAAGAACTACCCAACATATTTATACATAATCACTAATGAGTGATGACTGGAAAACACTTCAGAAGTCTGATGCTTGCTGTGCTTGATATACATCTATGTCCATGATCTAAGAGGCACCTGCAATGTAAAACAGTTCCCTCTGCTGGTCAATTAATATTATGAAGAAAGTCTAACATAAAATGAAAAAGAACAATCAACAACAAAAAGTATGTCTTATGATTGACAGCTCGGTAGTTATGGTAAATTATCATGAGGTGAAAAAGGGAAGAAAGCTTGAGCACAGTGCCCCTGTTCTAAAGGTGAAAGATAAACCACAACCATGATTTCCTCTGTAACCTTGGCCCTATAACTACAACAAACACTTGAAGTTTATTTTTTTAAAATCGTCATGAGGTGTTGCATTAGATGAGTGGCGTGGGTTATAATATCTGTATCCACTATATATATCAGTGTACAATACTAGAGAAGGAGATTCCAGGCACAAGCCAAGTCAAAAATATTATTTTGAAAATGTAAAAATAATGATGAGCAAGTATTGCAATAACAATCATTCATGGTTCATGGTACATGTCACAATATTCATATCCACAGCCATACTTAAAATAAATGGGCCATTCCATTTTTCTGTGGTTTTATATTGTCTTGAGGTTAAGGAATAATGGACACCTAACCCAAGTTAACTATGAAGCTGCTACCTTATTGTACAATATTACCATCAGTCCCTTCAATCAGATTGTTAATACTGTAAGTGGAGTTAAGATCTAGTACACTTTGCTTGACCTAATCAGCTTGCTAATCATAAAACTGACATTAATCAAACTTCAACAGGTTCCAGTTTTTCAATTTGGGAATCTAAGTCCTTTTATAAAGACAATAAAAGAAATAAAAAAGGAATTTGATACAGTACCAGTCAAAAGTTTGGATACACCTTCCTATTCAGTTGAATGAGGAAGTATGTCCAAACTTTTGACTAGTACTGTATATACATTTACACTTATGTCAATATTATTGTTTCAGTAATTGTTTATTCATGTCACAACCTTATACTTGAGTATTAAGAACTGACTCGTCGAGTCTCTGACTGGTGTCCACTGACTTTGAGTCAGTGTGCGAGTGGGAAACCTCCTCCCGGAAAGCAGTCTCAAATACATTCAGGATGGATTTGCGAACTTTATCCTTGAAATCTTGGACCATGAAGACATACAGCAGTGGATTCAGGCAACTGTTAAGATAGGCCAGGCTGGTGGCTAAAGGGACCCCGATAGTGATAACAAGTTCTAATACTCCACTTGACATATTATCAATTTGATACCACAACTCAATTAGATACATGATGTAAAAGGGAGCCCAGCACAGAAAAAAAACAGTGATAACGGCAGCGATGATCTTAAAGGGGCGACTTGAGCGGCTGGCCCTGGTGCGGTTCCTCCTGAGACGATGGATTATCACAGCATAACAGGAGACAATGACAGTGAAGGGGACAACAAAACCCAGAAGGAAGTGGATGATGGTCATGGCCTTAAAACGAAGCAGTCCTAACTCTTTCTCAGATGGTGAATCTAAGTCATCAGAAAAGGCATAGTTGTCGTAGCAGATGATGATGATTTCTTTTCCATCACATGATGGCACAATGTCCCTGAAAATGAAAGATGGAAGGCTGAGTATCAGACCCAGTACCCAAACACCCAGACTCACACAGGACGCCTTGCGTACACTTCGGTGGTTCTGGGCCCAGACAGGCCACACCACAGACACGCATCTGTCCACACTGATCACTACCAGAATGTAGACGCTGACAAATATGTTCAGAAACCTTACTGTGTTGTCCACTTTGCACATGAACTTGCCAAAAGGCCAGTGGAAACCCAGAGCTATGTATATCACACTAAAAGGAAGGAAAGCTGTGAAGAGGAAGTCAGCAACAGCAAGGTTGAGGATCCAAACTGTGTTCACTGTTTTCTTCATCTTGAACCCAGTCACCCAGATAACCACTCCATTTCCGAGCACTCCCAGAATGAAATCCAGGGAGTAGATAACGACAGACATGATGTTGAGAGACCTTGTCAGATCATCATAGGTGTCATTAAAAAAGCCATTTTCTTCACATTCACCTGTTGCATTGGTGTGATTGGAAGGTGTAGCAGTCATGTCCATCATTGTCTTGAGACCTGCAACAGTAAAAGGAAGAATAAATGTAATTTCCCCCTCATCTATATCTATGTAACTAGCTATTTATCTATCTATCTCAACCCACACTTCAAAATGAATTTAGCTCTTAAAAATAACCTATGAATCTGCTTTTCACAAAGATTTGACTTCAACTATGCAAAGTTGTCGGAAATTCCCCTGTTGACAGTCCAAATGGTTACTTCATTATTTATTATTATTATTTCATTAAACCTGTTTTCTTGTTAACCAAAAAAGTGTTTGAAGAAAAGGTGAAGAATGATTCTCAACTTTCTGTGCAAGTCTCAACTTAGTTCAACATAATCATTAGTCTACAGTGAAAATCCACCTACAAACAGCATACCAATTTTTATTTAATTTCATTGATATTTTTATTAAGGCAGGAATGCCCAAATCTCAGTTCCTGACTATTACCAAGGGTGTCCGCAGGCATCACTTTTGGGGCCTGTTCTGCTCACTATTTATGTAAATGAGATTGTCCTTGTTGGTAAAGTGCCATTTTCTCATTCCTGCCATTTGTAGTGCTCTGGCCCATACTTAATTAGCTCCAGTGATTGTTTGATACTCCATGAGCCCCAAACCAGACCTGATTTAGTAAAAAATGTGGAAAAATGTGCAATGCCATCTAAAAATCAAAATATTTTACCTCTCTATAACTTTAAGACCATTCTTATTAAGAGTTCTCTGTCTGCTGGTGATTGCTTCCTCTGAACATGAAACTTTTCTATTTCCTGTCCATTTTATTGACTCCTTCCTTGTTTTATTATTCCACTAAACTCTAAACAGGGTGTTGCTGCAAAAGATCTTTCAGTGCGTTTGTAGATATAGTATAGTACTACTAGCATTTCACAGGTCTATGATCGCAAATGTTCTTTATATCAGCTTCCTGTTTTTTACTCTTTATCAGATTTCTTTAGAAATTACGAAACACTTTTTTGCATGTTAGTCATGACTAATGAAACAAATTTAAGCATGTAGAAAACATTCCCACAAACACTACTGGCAAAAACAAAATTAATCCTTTTCTCCAGATCCAAAGACATACAGTAATTACTATAATATACAGTACATACTCCACTCTGGGTTTGTTACAATTCATTATCATGTACCTTATTGATAAACTGTGACTGAAGCTTGACTTGTACAGAAACAGCAGCTTCCCTTTGGGTAGTAAAAGAGGATTGAGGTTTTTCTCTCAGTTATGGATTTTGGGGATGTCATATATCCACATGCTGCTGCCTCTGGGGCCCTCAGGTTCATCTCTAGTGATAATTACAGCACTCACCACTGCATAAAATATGGTAAAATTGGTTGGGCTTCCCAAACTCTTCTTATTAAGAGTTCTCTGTCTGCTGGTGATTGCTTCCACTGAATGTGAACCTTGTCAGTTTTCTGTCCATTTATTGATAATTTAGGGTTGCCAAAGAGTTTTATGAAATGGAAGGCAACTCCCTTTCTTCCACTATCCACTTGAAGCTGCACACAAACTCTGGTGCCTCTGTAAATCTGTCCCTGCAAACAAAAACAGATCTGAAGCAGGATTACATTTTTTCTAACATGTTTTTCTAAGATGTAATATTACTACTGAAAGTATTGCACAGGCCTTGGTTGGCATATGTACCAATTGCTCTTTCAATCAGATTTCCTCAAAAATTTCAAAACACATGGGGTCCCCCCCCCCCCTCTTGTCTTGCCTGTTTGTTTTTCATTTCCTTTTGAGGTATTTGCATTTTATACCTGCCGCCTCAGGTTTTACATACATTTTATTGTACTTAAAACTAGGTAGATGTCAAGGCAGCTGAAAACTTTGTAAAGAAGTTGATGAACAGTGAAATTGCAAAGTTGTACTGTACTCATGGAACATTGAGGTAAAAATGAAAAAAACAACAACTATGAGTTGTAAAACAACTGCTATGTCAATTACAATACAGTCAAAATCCTGATTAATCAATGTGTATGGTCAGGAAAGGTGTACTGGTCCAATTTTTACACAGCCATAATCCAGAGGATCCTGTCACTATCAATTACTGTCTAGTACGGAAACACATATAAGCACATATTTAAGAAAATGGATAGAATTATTACCAGAGCATCAAAGATAGGTGATAGGTTGCAACTCCGCACACTGGACTCCATATATACGCACAGCATACCATCTCACAAGCTATCAAGATCACAGATGACCCTCTCCACCCAGCTCACCATCTGTTTCAGTATCTCCCTTCTGGCAGAAGGAACAGATCACAAGGAGACAGGACAGAACGCCTTAACCGGAGCTTCTTCCCCAAAGCCGTACAGTTGATGAATACACAAAAGTTGGTCTAATTGTATTGTACAGTATGTGGAGCTGTGTAAGCTACTGTATGTTTCTTCTTTTGCACTTATGTCCTTTATGTTTGCAGTAGTGTTGTATGTGATGTATTGTTACAGCTGTTCCATCTATACTGAGATTAATTCCACCAGTCTAATCATGTGGTCATAAAAGAAACTTGATTCATTGTGATTGATCAAATTTTTCACAATTTTTAAAACCATACAGTGTCTTAACTGGTAGATGAACTACGTGGATACACTATAGTACTACATTATACCCTAACTGTACCCTATATACTATTTATATTACATTACACCCTTTGTAGCACCTCTCATGTTTTCAGTGGTGTTCTGGTGTTGACTGTTTGAATCAACATCTGAATGTGAGTTACATATTTCCAGAGAGTTTTATAAAAATAGAAGACAACTCCATTCTTGCCAATGTCCACTTGAAGCTGGACACAAACTGTGGTGTCTCTGTATCCCTGCAAGCAAAACTGATCTGAAGCTAGGATATATCTTTTCTAACATAGTTTTAGAGTTAATATAGTATTGAAGGTATTGCATAGGTCTAGATTGGCAAATATTTCTATTCCTCTTTCAATAAGACTACTTCAGAAATTTCACAATGCCTCTGGTGACAGTTACGCAAGTTTTGAGCATGCACAAAATGGCAGCACTTTATTATCAGTCAAATACGTTGAATGAATCCACCACATAAATACAGTAAAACAAGCCAAGTCAAGTCAAAAATAATATTTTGACAATGTAAAAATAATGATGAGCAAGTATTGCAATAACAATCATTCATGATTCATGGTACATGTCACAATATTCATATCCACAGCCATACATAAAATAAATGGGCCATTCCATTTATCTGTGGTTTTATATTGTCTTGAGGTTAAGGAATAATGGACACCTAACCCAAGTTAACTATGAAGCTGCTACCTTATTGTACAATATTACCATCAGTCCCTTCAATCAGATTGTTAATACTGTAAGTGGAGTTAAGATCTAGAACACTTTGCTTGACCTAATCAGCTTGCTAATCATAAAACTGACATTAATCAAACTTCAACAGGTTCCAATATTTCAATTTGGGAATCTAAGTCCTTTTATAAAGACAATAAAAGAAATGAAAGCTGCAAACAGCGTTGAACGGGCCTTCGCACCTTTGCGCACGTCAGGGCGCGGTGCAGTTCAAGGGCTTCTGTCATGGGCATGTAGATGTCTCCAGACCTGGGCTGCCAGGTCTGACTTTACAAACATGTAAAGTTTGTTGCAGACTGGAGCATGTACAATAAAGTTATAGCAATTTCCTGTGTCATGGCGAAACATCAAATCTCAACGGTGTGAGGATGACGATTTTCTGCAGGGTGAGACATATCTGTCTTGCTCACACCTGTGTCATCAAAATTATGCAAGTTTTGGGCCCATTCACTTAAATTTCAATAAATAAATTGAAATCTTTTGGTGAGTTTGTTTGTAAAAGAAATTGACTTCCTAATTTTCATCAAATCTATTTTAGAAAAGTAAAGACTTTTAACCCACATGACCTTGTCAAAGTTTGATTGACATGTGTACTGTCAGGTGTGTAGAGACAATAAGTAACTGCAGCTGGACACAGAAAAATACTCATATATTTGAATGGAGAGTGTGAGCGAACCCACACTTTTTTGAACATTTGCTGCTTCCACATAATTTTAGATACAAACTTCATTTGAACTTCATTTGAACAGTCCAAGGGTTTCTGTCACAAGCATGTAGATGTTGTCAGACCTGGGCTGATAGGTCTGGTGTAGTTCCCTCCTTTTCCTTTATTATTTTGGTATATTTCGTCATGAAATAAAGGGACAGGTTGACACATGCACTGTACTGCACTGAAAAGCCCACTGAGATAGTCTGTGTGCATACTAACTTCCACACCAGGTGCTCAAGCTGTAAAGACTGATAATTACACCTTGAGGTGGACGGGCAGTCCACGCCTTTACTTGAAGAGTTTACCAACTTTTATGTAAACAGTGTCACGGCTCTTGTCAATCAGATGTAATTGTCTTTTTAATACCCCCCCCCCCCCCCTTTCTTCCCTCCTTCTCCCTCTCAGTTGGAGAGCAGGATTTTAGAGGCCTCTTCTTGTGAAATATCCTCATAAATCCCATGACTTTGGCCAAATCTTATATTAAAAATCACATCTGTTTGTAGGATATTTCGTCGCGAATCCATTGACACAGGTTTGAAAGTGGTCAGACTAATAGTTTAGACATCAGAAGCATCAGTTTGACACAAAGTCCATGCCCAGAGATTGCCTTCCCATTGGTTTACATTGTAAGGTGCAATGCGGCACTGCAACTTTCAGGGCTTATAAAATCCAAACCGTTCAAGTTTTGTTCAGCACAGTGTCATAAGTCATGTATAAAAGTTTGAAGCCGATACCATTAACGCCCAAGGAGGAGATAGCGTTTCTTCTGGGTCCAAAATTGGGGAAAGGTGGTACTTTGATGGGCTTATTGTGGACTTCCTGTTGGATTTAGGTCAGGGATGTCAGCATATGATTTGTAGGTCTTGATTAGACAAATAATTGAGTTTTGGTTTGATCTCTCTACGACATTCCTACGGGCCGTGGCAGCCATTTTAGTAACATAGGTGGCGCTCTCGAGCACATTTTGGCACTTTGGGGGTAAATTTTTACATTTCATCAAAATTTTCACCAGACCTGATGTGCGTGCCAAATTTGGTGAGTTTTTGAGCATGTTTAGGGGTTCAAATTTAGGGTTTAAGTGGCGGAATAATAAAGAAGAAAGAAGAAACAAACGGGACAATTACAAGAGGGTCTTCGCCCCTTTGGGGCTCAGGCCCTAATAAAAAAGGAATTTGATACAGTATCAGTCAAAAGTTTGGACACACGTTCCCATTCGGTTGAATAGGAAAGTATGTCCAATCTTTTGACTAGTACTGTGTATACATTTACATTTGTGTCAGAATTATTTTTTAATGTGCAGTTTCAGCATTTGTTTATTCATGTCAAAGCCTTGTACTTGAGTATTAAGAACTGACATGTCAAGGCTCTGACTGGTGTCCACTGACTTTGTGTCAGTGTGCAAACGGGAAACCTCCCGGAAAGCTCCCGGTGGCTAAAGGGACCCCCATAGTGAAAACAAGTTCTATTACTCCACTTGACGTATTATCAATGTAAGACCATAACTCAATTAGAGTCATGGTGTAATAGGGAGCCCAGCACAGGAAAAAAGCAGTGATAATGGCAGCGATGATCTGGTCACAGAATACAAATATCTTGGCATCTGGCTTGATGATATATTTACAATTCAATATCATGTACCTTATTGATAAACTGTGACTGAAGCTTGACTTGTACAGAAATAGCAGCTTCCCTTTGGGTAGTAAAAGAGGATTGAGGTTTTTCTCTCAGTTATGGATTTTGGGGATGTCATATATCCGCATTCTGCTGCCTCTGGGGACCACAGGTTCATCTCTAGTGATAATTACAACACTCATCACTGCATACAATATACTAAAATTGGTTGGGCTTCCCTGTCATAGAGACATAGTAACCACTAGTACTTATTTCTACTAAATCCTCATAGGCAAAACTTCATTTTATGTCTCATTTCCGCTGTTGTGGCGCTGTGGACCATATTTAATCAGCTTCAGTGACTGTTTGATGCTCCATGAGCCCCGAACCAGACCTGATCTGGTAAAAACTGCTTTTGCTGTTAGTGCAGCGATCTCATGGAAAAATCTGCAGTGCCATCTAAAAATATTTTACCTTTCTGTAACTTTAAGACCGTTCTTATTAACGGTTCTCTGCCTGCCTGTGGTTGTTTCCACTAAATCTAAACCTTGTCAGTTTTCTGTCCATTTATTGACTCAGTCTGTCCTTGTTATTATACCTCTATTATTCTATCAACCTTTTAACAGTGCATTACTGCAAAAGAGCATCAGCCAACCTTATTGAACAAAACACGTTAAATAAATTATAATATTATCATTCTTATACTTCATCCATCCAAAATCTGATATTTTTATGGTCTTATTTCTACCTTGTGGATTCATATCATGCTACAAATATGAAACTCTGAAATATGAACCCATCATACTCAAAGACAAGCTCAGAGAGATGGGAGTTGATCCCTCCTTTGTTTCCTGGATCACTGATTACCTGACAGAGAGGCCACAGTTTGTCAGGTTGGGGAACTGTGTTTCTGGGACAGTAATGAGCAGCACGGGGGCTCCACAGGGGACTGTACTGGCTCCATTCCTGTTCACATTGTATACCTCAGACTTCAAATACAACTTTGAGTCCTGCCACATCCAGAAATACTCGGATGACACTGCTATTGTAGCGTGTATCAGGAATGGACAGGAATGCGAATACAGGGATCTAATAACAGCCTTCATTGACTGGAGTCGAAAAAACCGCCTTCAACTGAACACGAAAACAAAGGAAATGATCGTGGATTTCCACAGGTCTAAGCCCCCTCTGGAGCCAGTGAAAATCACATTGAAGTGGTGCACACCTACAAATATCTAGGGGTCCTTGTGGATGACAAGCTGGACTGGTCCTCTAACACCGATGCCCTCTACAGGAAGGGGCAGAGCCGCCTGTTCTTTCTGCGGACACTGAGGTCCTTTGATGTGTGTGTGGAAATGATGACCATGTTCTACCACATGGTGGTGGCCAGTGCACTCTTTTTTTCTGCAGTGTGCTGGGGAGGCAGCCTTACAGACAAGAACACCAAGCAATTAGACAAGCTGGTCAAAAAAGCGGGCTAAGTGCTGGGCAGGAGATTGGACCCGTTAAGATCTGTGGTGGAGAGGCACACTGAGCAAACTGAATCTATCTATCTATCTATCTACCTATCTATCTATCTATCTATCTATCTATCTATCTATCTATCTATCTATCTATCTAATTAAATCCACTTCCACAATGTTGCCTAAGCAAAAATGTTTCCACAATCCACTCACAGTTCTAGTTGACTTCTCTCTTTAATTCAAACACAACATAAAGCTGATATGCAGTTACAGAGGATTACAAATATACTTTGTGTAAAATTATATTGTTAAAGGATCTTGTTTTTCATTTTAAAAACTTTTATTATAAATTTACTTTGATGTCTAAATTATTTTACAAATAAAATGAACAAATTCATCATGAATGTTATCCAACTGAGCTTATCAGAGTAATAGCACATGATATAAAAGCTATTGATAATAACTGACGTTGAGACAAAAGAACTACCCAACATATTTATACATAATCACTAATGAGTGATGACTGGAAAACACGTCAGAAGTCTGATGCTTGCTGTGCTTGATCTACATCTATGTCCATGATCTAAGAGGCACCTGCAATGTAAAACAGTTCCCTCTGCTGGTCAATTAATATTATGAAGAAAGTCTAACATAAAATGAAAAAGAACAATCAACAACAAAAAGTATGTCTTATGATTGACAGCTCGGTAGTTATGGTAAATTATCATGAGGTGAAAAAGGGAAGAAAGCTTGAGCACAGTGCCCCTGATCTAAAGGTGAAAGATAAACCACAACCATGATTTCCTCGTTAACCTCGTCATGAGGTGTTGCATCAGATGAGTGGCATCGGTTTTAATATCTGTATCCACTATATATATCAGTGTACAATACTAGAGAAAGAGATTCCAGGCACAAGCCGAGTCAAAAATATTATTTTGAAAATGTAAAAATAATGATGAGCAAGTATTGCAATAACAATCATTCATGGTTCATGGTACATGTCACAATATTCATATCCACAGCCATACATAAAATAAATGGGCCATTCCATTTTTCTGTGGTTTTATATTGTCTTGAGGTTAAGGAATAATGGACACCTAACCCAAGTTAACTATGAAGCTGCCACCTTATTGTACAATATTACCATCAGTCCCTTCAATCAGATTGTTAATACTGTAAGTGGAGTTAAGATCTAGTACACTTTGCTTGACCTAATCAGCTTGCTAATCATAAAATTGACATTAATCAAACTTCAACAGGTTCCAATATTTCAATTTGGGAATCTAAGTCCTTTTATAAAGACAATAAAAGAAATAAAAAAGGAATTTGATACAGTACCAGTCAAATGTTTGGATGCACCTTCCTATTCAGTTGAATGAGGAAGTATGTCCAAACTTTTGACTAGTACTGTATATACATTTACACTTATATCAAAATTATTGTTTCAGTAATTGTTTATTCATGTCACAACCTTATACTTGAGTATTAAGAACTGACTCGTCAAGTCTCTGACTGGTGTCCACTGACTTTGTGTCAGTGTGCGAGTGGGAAACCTCCTCCTGGAAAGCAGTCTCAAATACATTCAGGATGGATTTGCGAACTTTGTCCTTGAAATCTTTGACCATGAAGACATACAGCAGTGGATTCAGGCAACTGTTAAGATAGGCCAGGCACGTGGCTAAAGGGACCCCGATAATGACGACAGTTTCTAATACTCTTCTTGACATATTATCAATGTGAGACCATAACTCAATTAGAGTCATGATGTAAAAGGGAGCCCAGCACAGGAAAAAAACAGTGATAACGGCAGCGATGATCTTAAAGGGGCGACTTGAGCAGCTGGCCCTGGTTCGGTTCCTCCTGAGACGATGGATTATCACAGCATAACAGGAGACAATGACAGTGAAGGGGACAACAAAACCCAGAAGGAAGCGGATGATGGTCATGGCCTTAAAACGAAGCAGTCCTAACTCTATCTCAGGTTGTGTTTCACAGCCATCAGAAAAGGCATAGTTGTCGTAGCAGTTTATGATATTTTTATCATCAAGTGATGGCACAATGTCCCTGAAGATGAAAGATGGAAGGCTGAGTATCAGACCCAGTACCCAAACACCCAGACTCACACAGGACACCTTGCATACACTTCGGTGGTTCTGGGCCCAGACAGGCCACACCACAGACACATATCTGTCCACACTGATCACTACCAGAATGTAGACGCTGACAAACATGTTCAGAAACCTTACTGTGTTGTCCACTTTGCACATGAACTTGCCGAAAAGCCAGTGGAAACCCAAAGCTGTGTATATCACACTAAAAGGAAGGAATGCTGTGAAGAGGAAGTCAGCAACAGCAAGGTTGAGGATCCAAACTGTGTTCACTGTTTTCTTCATCTTGAACCCAGTCACCCAGATAACCACTCCATTTCCGAGCACTCCCAGAATGAAATCCAGGGAGTAGATAACGACAGACATGATGTTGAGAGACCTTGTCAGATCATCATAGGTGCCATCAGAAAAGCCATTTTCTTCACATTCACCTGTTGCATTGGTGCAATAGGAAGGTGTAGCAGTCATGTCTATTATTGTCTTGAGACCTGCAACAGTAAAAGGAAGAATAAATGTAATTTCCCCCTTATCTATATCTATGTAACTAGCTATTTATCTATCTATCTCAACCCACACTTCAAAATGTATTTAGCTCTTAAAAATAGCCTATGAATCTGCTTTTCACAAAGATTTGACTTCAACTATGCAAAGTTGTAGGAAATTCCTCTGTTGACAGTCCAAATGGTTACTTCATTATTTATTATTATTATTTCATTAAACCTATTTTCTTGTTCCAACAAAGTGTTTGAAGAAAAGGTGAAGAATGATTCTCAACTTTCTGTGCAAGTCTCAACTTAGTTCAACATAATCATTAGTCTACAGTGAAAATCCACCTACAAACAGCATACCAATTTTTATTTAATTTCATTGATATTTTTATTAAGGCAGGAATGCCCAAATCTCAGTTCCTGACTATTATCAATGGTGTCCGCAGGCATCACTTTTGGGGCCTGTTCTGCTCACTATTTATGTAAATGAGATTGTCCTTGTTGGTAAAGTGCCATTTTCTCATTCCTGCCATTTGTAGTGCTCTGGCCCATACTTAATTAGCTCCAGTGATTGTCTGATGCTCCATGAGCCCCAAACCAGACCTGATTTAGTAAAAAATGTGGAAAAATGTGCAATGCCATCTAAAAATCAAAATATTTGACCTCTCTATAATTTTAACACCATTCTTATTAAGAGTTCTCTGTCTGCTGGTGATTGCTTCCTCTGAACATGAACCTTTTCTATTTCCTGTCCATTTTATTGACTCCTTCCTTGTTTTATTATTCCACTAAACTCTAAACAGGGTGTTGCTGCAAAAGATCTTTCAGTGCTTTTGTAGATATAGTATAGTACTACTAGCATTTCACAGGTCTATGATCGCAAATGTTCTTTTTATCAGCTTCCTGTTTTTTACTCTTTATCAGATTTCTTTGGAAATTACGAAACACTTTTTGGCATGTTAGTCATGACTAATGAAACAAATTTAAGCATGTAGAAAACATTCCCACAAACACTACTGGCAAAAACAAAATTAATCCTTTTCTCCAGATCCAAAGACATACAGTAATTACTATAATATACAGTACATACTCCACTCTGGGTTTGTTACAATTCATTATCATGTACCTTATTGATAAACTGTGACTGAAGCTTGACTTGTACAGAAACAGCAGCTTCCCTTTGGGTAGTAAAAGAGGATTGAGGTTTTTCTCTCAGTTATGGATTTTGGGGATGTCATATATTCACATGCTGCTGCCTCTGGGGCCCTCAGGTTCATCTCTAGTGATAATTACAGCACTCACCACTGCATACAATATGATAAAATTGGTTGGGCTTCCCTGTCATAGAGACATAGTAACCACTAGTACTTATTTTTACAAAGCCCTTGTAGGCAAAACTCCATTTTATATCTCATTTCCGCTGTTGTGGCGCTGCAGCTCCTGTGACTATTTGATGCTCCATGAGCCCCAAACCAGACCTGATTTAGTAAAAACCGCCTTTACTGTAGTAAAGCAGTGATCTCATGGAAAAATGTGCAATGCCATCTAAAAATCAAAATATTTTACCTCTCTATTACTTTAAGACCATTCTTATTAAGAGTTCTCTGTCTGCTGGTGATTGCTTCCACTGAATGTGAACCTTGTCAGTTTTCTGTCCATTTATTGACTCAGTCCATCCTTGTTATTATACCTCTATTATTCTACCAAACTCTTAACAGTGTGCTACTGCAAAAGAGCATCAGCCAACCTTATTGAACAAAACACGTTAAATAAATAATAACATTATCATTCTTATACTTCATCCATCCAAAATCTGATATTTTTATCGTCTTATTTCTACCTTGTGGATTCATATCATGCTACAAATATGAAACTCTGAGAATAACAAAGGTACAGTACCTTTCTCAAAGCTCTCCGGTCAGGTGAGGATGTGTCTGCAGCAGAAATAACTCTGATCAAACCCTGACAGGTTAATATAGCTTAATGTGTGGAGGACAAATGTGTTTTGTCATCACACACATTGAGGCGGGGACACAAGCAGCATGCACTTCTATCTTTAGAAGCCCATAAACCCTTTTGCATAAACTTTGGCTGTTTATGCATTGTGGTTAAAAAATATTGTCACATTTTCTAAAATCATACATTGTCTTCATTGATAGATGAGCTACATAATGTATATGAACTGTAGATACAGTATAGAACTACATTATAACCTTATTATACCGTTTTATACTATATATATTACATTACACCCTTTGCAGCACCTCTCATGTTTTCAGTGGTTTTCTGGTGTTGACTGTTTGAATCAACATCTGAATGTAAGTTACATATTGCCAGAGAGTTTTATGAAATTGAAGACAACTCCATTCTTGCCAATGTCCACTTGAAGCTGGACACAAACTGTGGTGTCTCTGTATCCCTGCAAGCAAAACTGATTTGAAGCTAGGATATATCTTTTCTAAAATTAATATAGTATTGAAGGTATTGCATAGGTCAAGAGTGGCAAATATTTCTATTGCTCTTTCAATAAGATTTCTTCAGAAAATTCACAACATCTGTGGTGACGGTGGGAGTTTTGAGCATGCACGAAATGGCAGCACTTTATTATCAGTCAAATACATCAAATGAATCCACAACATACAGACAGTAAAACATACAGTATACAGTAAAATGTCCCTGTATGCCTAATGTTTAACTCTTTGTTTTGTTACGTGACCCCATGGAAGATGAGCATGCATCAGATTTTAACTGACAAATAAACCACATCATTATTTAATGACAAAGCAACCGTTAAAGGTGGGTTTATTCTTTATTATTAGAGTGAATAACTGCTTTCTAGAACATGCGCTTCAACAAGCAGCAAAGTCTAGGAGCTCTCAGTTTTTGCTGAATTTTGCTTTATTTTTGTTGTGGGTTAGGATGGGATGGATGTTTCTGTGGGGAGAAGAGTTTACTCCAGGGAAGAGCTTCTTTCTTTGAGGCGGGGCAAATCTGGAGGATACCACCCTATTATAGAGATAGAGAGGTGTTTTCGTTGTTGCCGTGCTGGTGCAAAGGTGAAGGCCAGGAAATGGAGATATAAGCCCTTTCTACCATCGGTTATCATGGGAAATGTCAACTCTCTGCCCAACAAAACTGACGAGCTGGAGATATTGGTGAAGACTCAGAAAGTATATGATGAGTGCAGCCTCATGTGTTTTACTGAAACCTGGTTGAATCAAAACATCTCTGATTCCTGTGTGGAACTACCTGGTTTCACTCTCATACGGATGGACAGAGACACTGAAGCTAGTGGAAAGAAGAAAGGAGGAGGACTGGCTTTATTTGTGAATCAGAGATGGTGTAATCCTTCGCATATTACTGTCAAGGAGAAGATGTGCTGTCCAGATATTGAATTATTCGCAGTTGGTATGAGACCATACTATGTACCAAGAGAATTCAGTCATATCATAACAATACTTGTGTACATTCCTCCCAAGGCAACTGCTGAAGTTCCATGTGAAGTTCTCAAATGAAACTGTTGCCAGGATACAGACTAAACATCCTGAGGCACTTGTATTAATATCTGGAGATTTCAACCATGTGAAACTGTCTTCCCACCTGACTGGATTTTCATAGTTTGTTAATTGTCCTACCAGAGAGAGTAAAACACTTGATCTGCTATATGCCGAAGTCAAAGAAGCTTACAGAGCTACTGTCTTACCACCACTGGGCCGGTCAGATCACAACCTGGTTTTTCTGCAGACCTGCTACAAGCCCTGTGTGCTGAGTCAGCCTACAACTACCCTCACAGTCAGGAAATAGACACCTGAGGCTAGTGAGGCTCTAAAGGACTGCTTTGAATGCACAGATTGGAATATGCTGCTGGAAACAGGTGGGAACAGTATGGACATTGACAGTCAGGTTGATTGTTTTACTGAGTATATCAACTTCTGTAGAGATACAGTCATACCTACAAAGACTGTGTGATGTTTCCCCAATAACAAACCCTGGATCACAAGTGACATAAAAGCAATCCTCAACCAGAAAAAGGAAGCTTTTAGAGACGGTGACAAAGAACAGCTCAAACAGGTGCAACATGAGTTGAAGAGGAGATTGAAGATGGCAAAGGTGGAATACAAAAAGAAAACTGAAAGAAATTTACAACACAGCAACATCCGGGAGTTGTGGAGAGGAATCAACACCATCTCTGGCTACAACAAAAAGAAAAGACAGCCAATAGTGGGTGATGTGGACAGAGCCAATGAACTTAACCAGTTCAACAGATTTGACACTGTGGCCACACCCGCTTCCACTGCTGCTCCTTCTCCTCCACATAGATGCATCTCACCCGCAGCTCCTTCTTCTCCTCCACATGTGTGTTTCTCCACCACAGCTCCTCCTTCTCCTCCTCCTACACATGTGTCCATCTCTACTGCTGCAGCTACTCCAGTTGTCACACCTGTGCCTCCACCCTTGTCTGTCACTGAGATGGGGGTGAAGTTGGAGCTCAGGAGACTTTGCTCTGGGAAGGCTGCTGGCCCAGATGATGTGTGTCCAAGGCTACTTAAGGACTGTGCTGCCCTACTGTGTCAACCTCTCCAGAAGATCTTCAACCTGAGTCTACAGTTGGGGTGGGTCCCGGCTTTGTGGAAAACATCTTGTATTGTACCGATACCAAAAATAAAATGTCCGGCTGAACTAAACGACTACAGACCGGTGGCCCTTACGTCGCACATCATGAAAACCCTGGAGTGTCTGCTTCTACGCCTACTGAGGCTTGAGGTCAAAGACAAACCAGATCCCCTGCACTTTGCATACAAAGAACACATTGGAGTGGATGATGCTGTCCTTTACATGCTCCACCATGCCCTCTCTCATGTGGAGGAATCAGGCACTTATGTAAGAATCATGTTCTTTGATTTTTAAGTGTATTCAACTCCATCCAACCCATCATACTCAAAGACAAGCTCAGAGAGATGGGAGTTGATCCCTCCTTTGTTTCCTGGATCACTGATTACCTGACAGAGAGGCCACAGTTTGTCAGGTTGGGGAACTGTGTTTCTGGGACAGTAATGAGCAGCACAGGGGCTCCACAGGGGGCTGTACTGGCCCCATTCCTGTTCACATTGTATACCTCAGACTTCAAATACAACTTTGAGTCCTGCCACGTCCAGAAATACTCGGATGACACTGCTATTGTAGCGTGTATCAGGAATGGACAGGAATGCGAATACAGGGATCTAATAACAGCCTTCAGTGACTGGAGTCGAAAAAAACGCCTTCAACTGAACACCTCAAAAACAAAGGAAATGATCGTGGATTTCTGCAGGTCTAAGCCCCCTCTGGAGCCAGTGAAAATCACATTGAAGTGGTGCACACCTACAAATATCTAGGGGTCCTTGTGGATGACAAGCTGGACTGGTCCTCTAACACCGATGCCCTCTACAGGAAGGGGCAGAGCCGCCTGTTCTTTCTGCGGACACTGAGGTCCTTTGATGTGTGTGTGGAAATGATCTATCTATCCATCCATCTATCTATCTATCTATCTATCTATCTATCTATCTATCTATCTATCTATCTATCTATCTATCTATCTATCTATCTATCTATCTATCTATCTATCCATCCATCCATCTATCCATCCATCCATCTATCCATCCATCCATCCATCCATCCATCCATCCATCCATCTATCTATCTATCTATCTATCTAATTGAATCCACTTCCACAGTGTTGCCTAGGCAAAAATGTTTCCACAATCCACTCACAGTTCTAGTTGACTTCTCTCTTTAATTCAAACACAACATAAAGCTGATATGCAGTTACAGAGGATTACAAATATACTTTGTGTAAAATTATATTGTTAAAGGATCTTGTTTTTCATTTTGAAAACTTTTATTATAAATTTACTTTGATGTCTAAATTATTTTACAAATAAAATGAACAAATTCATCATGAATGTTATCCAACTGAGCTTATCAGAGTAATAGCACATGATATAAAAGCTAGTGATAATAACCGACTTTGAGATAAAAGAACTACCCAACATATTTATACATAATCACAAATGAGTGATGACTGGAAAACACTTCAGAAGTCTGATGCTTGCTGTGCTTGATATACATCTATGTCCATGATCTAAGAGGCACCTGCAATGTAAAACAGTTCCCTCTGCTGGTCAATTAATATTATGAATAAAGTCTAACATAAAATGAAAAAGAACAATCAACAACAAAAAGTATGTCTTATGATTGACAGCTCGGTAGTTATTGTAAATTATCATGAGGTGAAAAAGGGAAGAAAGCTTGAGCACAGTGCCCCTGATCTAAAGGTGAAAGATAAACCACAACCATGATTTCCTCTTTAACCTTGGCCCTATCACTACAACAAACACTTGAAGTTTATTTTTTAAAAATCGTCATGAGGTGTTGCATCAGATGAGTGGCATCGGTTATAATATCTGCATCCACCATATATATCAGTGTACAATACTAGAGAAAGAGATTCCAGGCACAAGCCAAGTCAAAAATATTATTTTGAAAATGTAAAAATAATGATGAGCAAGTATTGCAATAACAATCATTCATGGTTCATGGTACATGTCACAATATTCATATCCACAGCCATACATAAAATAAATGGGCCATTCCATTTTTCTGTGGTTTTATATTGTCTTGAGGTTAAGGAATAATGGACACCTAACCCAAGTTAACTATGAAGCTGCAACCTTATTGTACAATATTACCATCAGTCCCTTCAACCAGATTGTTAATACTGTAAGTGGAGTTACACCTTCCTATTCAGTTGAATGAGGAAGTATGTCCAAACTTTTGACTAGTACTGTATATACATTTACACTTATGTCAATATTATTGTTTCAGTAATTGTTTATTCATGTCACAACCTTATACTTGAGTATTAAGAACTGACTCGTCAAGTCTCTGACTGGTGTCCACTGACATTGTGTCAGTGTGCGAGTGGGAAACCTCCTCCCGGAAAGCAGTCTCAAATACATTCAGGATGGATTTGCGAACTTTATCCTTGAAATCTTGGACCATGAAGACATACAGCAGTGGATTCAGGCAACTGTTAAGATAGGCCAGGCTGGTGGCTAAAGGGACCCCGATAGTGACGACAAGTTCTAATACACTTGACATATTATCAATGTGATACCACAACTCAATTAGAGTCATGATGTAAAAGGGAGCCCAGCACAGAAAAAAAACAGTGATAACGGCAGCGATGATCTTTAAGGGGCGACTTGAGCGGCTGGTCATGGTGCGGTTCCTCCTGAGACGATGGATTATCACAGCATAACAGGAGACAATGACAGTGAAGGGGACAACAAAACCCAGAAGGAAGTGGATGATGGTCATGGCCTTAAAACGAAGCAGTCCTAACTCAGATGGTGTTTCACAGCTATCAGAAAAGTCATAGTTGTCGTAGCAGTTGATGATTTTTTCATTATCAAATGATGGCCCAATGTCCCTGAAAATGAAAGATGGAAGGCTGAGTATCAGACCCAGTACCCAAACACCCAGACTCACACAGGACGCCTTGCATACACTTCGGTGGTTCTGGGCCCAGACAGGCCACACCACAGACACATATCTGTCCACACTGATCACTACCAGAATGTAGACGCTGACAAACATGTTCAGAAACCTTACTGTGTTGTCCAGTTTGCACATGAACTTGCCGAAAGGCCAGTGGAAATCCAAAGCTGTGTATATCACGCTAAAAGGAAGGAATGCTGTGAAGAGGAAGTCAGCAACAGCAAGGTTGAGGATCCAAACTGTGTTCACTGTTTTCTTCATCTTGAACCCAGTCACCCAGATAACCACTCCATTTCCGAGCACTCCCAGAATGAAATCCAGGGAGTAGATAACAGCAGCCATGATGTTGAGAGATCTTCTCAGATCAGCATAGATGTCATCAGAAGAGCCATTTTCTTCACATTCACTTGATGTATTGGTGTCATTGGAAGGTGTAGCAGTCATGTCCATCATTGTCTTGAGACCTGCAACAGTAAAAGGAAGAATAAATGTAATTTCCCCCTTATCTATATCTATGTAACTAGCTATTTATCTATCTATCTCAACCCACACTTCAAAATGTATTTAGCTCTTAAAAATAACCTATGAATCTGCTTTTCACAAAGATTTGACTTCAACTATGCAAAGTTGTAGGAAATTCCTCTGTTGACAGTCCAAATGGTTACTTCATTATTTATTATTATTATTATTTCATTAAACCTATTTTCTTGTTCCAACAAAGTGTTTGAAGAAAAGGTGAAGAATGATTCTCAACTTTCTGTGCAAGTCTCAACTTAGTTCAACATAATCATTAGTCTACAGTGAAAATCCACCTACAAACAGCATACCAATTTTTATTTAATTTCATTAATATTTTTATTAAGGCAGGAATGCCCGAATCTCAGTTCCAGACTATTACCAAGGGTGTCCGCAGGCATCACTTTTGGGGCCTGTTCTGCTCACTATATATGTAAATGAGATTGTCCCTGTTGGTAAAGTGCCATTTTCTCATTCCTGCCATTTGTAGTGCTCTGGCCCATACTTAATTAGCTCCAGTGATTGTCTGATGCTCCATGAGCCCCAAACCAGACCTGATTTAGTAAAAAATGTGGAAAAATTTTTGACCTCTCTATAACTTTAACACCATTCTTATTAAGAGTTCTCTGTCTGCTGGTGATTGCTTTCTCTGAACCTGAACCTCTTCTATTTCCTGTCCATTTTATTGACTCCTTCCTTGTTTTATTATTCCACTAAACTCTAAACAGGGTGTTGCTGCAAAAGATGTTTCAGTGCTTTTGTAGATATAGTATAGTACTACTAGCATTTCACAGGTCTATGATCGCAAATGTTCTTTATATCAGCTTCCTGTTTTTTACTCTTTATCAGATTTCTTTGGAAATTACGAAACACTTTTTGGCATGTTAGTCATGACTAATGAAACAAATTTAAGCATGTAGAAAACATTCCCACAAACACTACTGGCAAAAACAAAATTAATCCTTTTCTCCAGATCCAAAGACATACAGTAATTACTATAATATACAGTACATACTCCACTCTGGGTTTAATATTGTTACAATTCAATATCATGTATCTTATTGATAAACTGTGACTGAAGCTTGACTTGTACAGAAACAGCAGCTTCCCTTTGGGTAGTAAAAGAGGATTGAGGTTTTTCTCTCAGTTATGGATTTTGGGGATGTCATATATCCACATGCTGCTGCCTCTGGGGCCCTCAGGTTCATCTCTAGTGATAATTACAGCACTCACCACTGCATACAATATGATAAAATTGGTTGGGCTTCCCTGTCATAGAGACATAGTAACCACTAGTACTTATTTGTACAAAGCCCTTGTAGGCAAAACTCCATTTTATATCTCATTTCCGCTGTTGTGGCGCTGCAGCTCCTGTGACTATTTGATGCTCCATGAGCCCCAAACCAGACCTGATTTAGTAAAAACCGCCTTTACTGTAGTAAAGCAGTGATCTCATGGAAAAATGTGCAATGCCATCTAAAAATCAAAATATTTTACCTCTCTATAACTTTAAGACCATTCTTATTAAGAGTTCTCTGTCTGCTGGTGATTGCTTCCATTGAATGTGAACCTTGTCAGTTTTCTGTCCATTTATTGACTCAGTCCGTCCTTGTTATTATACCTCTATTATTCTACCAAACTCTTAACAGTGTGTTACTGCAAAAGAGCATCAGCCAACCTTATTGAACAAAACACATTAAATAAATAATAACATAATCATTCTTATACTTCATCCATCCAAAATCTGATATTTTTATCGTCTTATTTCTACCTTGTGGATTCATATCATGCTACAAATATGAAACTCTGAGAATAACAAAGGTACAGTACCTTTCTCAAAGCTCTCCAGTCAGGTGAGGATGTGTCTGCAGCAGAAATAACTCTGATCAAACCCTGACAGGTTAATATAGCTTAATGTTTGGAGGACAAATGTGTTTTGTCATCGAGGCGGGGACACAAGCAGCATGCACTTCTCTATTTAGAAGCCCATAAACCCTTTTGCATAAACTTTGGCTGTTTATGCATTGTGATTAAAATAAGTTTTGTCACATTTTCTAAAACCATACATTGTCTTCATTCATAGATGAGATACATAATGTATATGTGCTGTAGATACAGTATAGCACTACATTACCTCACACTTTTACTGTGTTGGTGCTCTTGTGTTGACCATTTTAATCAACATTTGGATGTAGGTTACATAATACATTATGTCGCAAGAAAGTCCGAGCAGCATCTGACAATAATTTAGGGTTGCCAAAGAGTTTTTTAAGTAAAAGGAAGTATAAATGTAATTTCCCCCTTATCTATATCTATGTAACTAGCTATGTATCTATCTATCTCAACCCACACTTCAAAATGTATTTAGCTCTTAAAAATAACCTATGAATCTGCTTTTCACAAAGATTTGACTTCAACTATGCAAAGTTGTAGGAAATTCCTCTGTTGACAGTCCAAATGGTTACTTCATTATTTATTATTATTATTTCATTAAACCTATTTTCTTGTTCCAACAAAGTGTTTGAAGAAAGGGTGAAGAATGATTCTCAACTTTCTGTGCAAGTCTCAACTTAGTTCAACATAATCATTAGTCTACAGTGAAAATCCACCTACAAACAGCATACCAATTTTTATTTAATTTCATTAATATTTTTATTAAGGCAGGAATGCCCAAATCTCAGTTCCTGACTATTACCAAGGGTGTCCGCAGGCATCACTTTTGGGGCCTGTTCTGCTCACTATATATGTAAATGAGATTGTCCTTGTTGGTAAAGTGCCATTTTCTCATTCCTGCCATTTGTAGTGCTCTGGCCCATACTTAATTAGCTCCAGTGATTGTCTGATGCTCCATGAGCCCCAAACCAGACCTAATTTAGTAAAAAATGTGGAAAAATCAAAATTTTTGACCTCTCTATAACTTTAACACCATTCTTATTAAGAGTTCTCTGTCTGCTGGTGATTGCTTCCTCTGAACCTGAACCTTTTCTATTTCCTGTCCATTTCATTGACTCCTTCCTTGTTTTATTATTCCACTAAACTCTAAACAGGGTGTTGCTGCAAAAGATGTTTCAGTGCTTTTGTAGATATAGTATAGTACTACTAGCATTTCACAGGTCTATGATCGCAAATGTTCTTTATATCAGCTTCCTGTTTTTTACTCTTTATCAGATTTCTTTGGAAATTACGAAACACTTTTTGGCATGTTAGTCATGATTAATGAAACAAATTTAAGCATGTAGAAAACATTCCCACAAACACTACTGGCAAAAACAAAATTAATCCTTTTCTCCAGATCCAAAGACATACAGTAATTACTATAATATACAGTACATACTCCACTCTGGGTTTGTTACAATTCATTATCATGTACCTTATTGATAAACTGTGACTGAAGCTTGACTTGTACAGAAACAGCAGCTTCCCTTTGGGTAGTAAAAGAGGATTGAGGTTTTTCTCTCAGTTATGGATTTTGGGGATGTTACTAACTTTGCTTCTTCCCCGGAGTTTTTTGTGCTTTCTCATCTCACAGAAAAACCTGACTCCCGGGCCGAACCTTCGCGGTCCTTCACAGTCCTGATGGCATCCTTCCCTGGCTGTTGCTGCTTGTGCTTGTTGTTGTTTGTTGTTGTCGTTGTTTTTCTTCTGTCCCCCCTCCCCCTTTCCCTCTCTCTTTCTCTCTCTCAACCCAACCGGTCAAAGCAGATGGCCGCCCACCAAGAGCCGGGGTCTGCTTGAGGTTTCTACCCGTTAAAGGGGAGTTTTTCCTTACCGCTGTCGCCAAGTGCTTGCTCATGGGGGAACTGTTGGGTCTCTGTAAATTAAAGAGTACGGTCTTGACCTGCTCTATGTGAAAAGTGCCTTGAGATGACTTCTGTTGTGATATGGCGCTATATAAATAAAGATTGATTGATTGATTGATATATATCCACATGCTGCTGCCTCTGGGGCCCTCAGGTTCATCTCTAGTGATAATTACAGCACTCACCACTGCATACAATATGATAAAATTGGTTGGGCTTCCCAAACTCTTCTTATTAAGAGTTCTCTGTCTGCTGGTGATTGCTTCCACTGAATGTGAACCTTGTCAGTTTTCTGTCCATTTATTGATAATTTAGGGTTGCCAAAGAGTTTTATGAAATGGAAGGCAACTCCCTTTCTTCCGCTATCCACTTGAAACTGCACACAAACTCTGGTGCCTCTGTAAATCTGTCCCTGCAAACAAAAACAGATCTGAAGCAGGATTACATTTTTTTTTCTAACATGTTTTTAGATGTAATATTACTACTGAAAGTATTGCACAGGCCTTGGTTGGCATATGTACCGATTGCTCTTTCAATCAGATTTCCTCAAAAATTTCAAAACACATGGGGTCCCCCCCCCCCCCCCCCCCCTTTTGTCTTGCCTGTTTGTTTTTCATTTCCTTTTGAGGTATTTGCATTTTATACCTGCCGCCTCAGGTTTTACATACATTTTATTGTACTTAAAACTAGGTAGATGTCAAGGCAGCTGAAAACTTTGTAAAGAAGTTGATGAACAGTGAAATTGCAAAGTTGTACTGTACTCATGGAACATTGAGGTAAAAATGAAAAAACAACAACTATGAGTTGTAAAACAACTGCTATGTCAATTACAATACAGTCAAAATCCTGATTAATCAATGTGTATGGTCAGGAAAGGTGTACTGGTCCAATTTTTACACAGCCATAATCCAGGGGATCCTGTCACTATCGATTACTGTCTAGTACGGAAACACATATAAGCACATATTTAAGAAAATGGATAGAATTATCACCAGAGCATCAAAGATAGGTGATAGGTTGCAACTCCGCACACTGGACTCCATATACACACAGCATACCATCTCACAAGCTATCAAGATCACGGATGACCCTCTCCACCCAGCTCACCATCTGTTTCAGTATCTCCCTTCTGGCAGAAGGAACAGATCACAAGGAGACAGGACAGAACGCCTTAACCGGAGCTTCTTCCCCAAAGCCATACAGTTGATGAATACACAAAAGTTGGTCTAATTGTATTGTACGGTATGTAGAGCTGTGTAAGCTACTGTATGTTTCTTCTTTTGCACTTTTGTCCTTTATGTTTGCAGTAGTGTTGTATGTGATGTATTGTTACAGCTGTTCCATCTATACTGAGATTAATTCCACCAGTCTGATCATGTGGTAATAAAACAAACTTGATTCATTGTGATTGATCAAATTTTTCACAATTTTTTAAAACCATACAGTGTCTTAACTGATAGATGAACTACGTGGATACACTATAGTACTACATTATACCCTAACTGTACCCTTTATACTATTTATATTACATTACACCCTTTGCAGCACCTCTCATGTTTTCAGTGGTGTTCTGGTGTTGACTGTTTGAATCAACATCTGAATGTGAGTTACATATTTCCAGAGAGTTTTATAAAAATAGAAGACAACTCCATTCTTGCCAATGTCCACTTGAAGCTGGACACAAACTGTGGTGTCTCTGTATCCCTGCAAGCAAAACTGATCTGAAGGTAGGATATATCTTTTCTAACATAGTTTTAGAGTTAATATAGTATTGAAGGTATTGCATAGGTCTAGATTGGCAAATATTTCTATTCCTCTTTCAATAAGACTACTTCAGAAATTTCACAATGCCTCTGGTGACAGTTACGCAAGTTTTGACCATGCACAAAATGGCAGCACTTTATTATCAGTTAAATACGTTGAATGAATCCACCACATAAATACAGTAAAACAAACCAAGTCAAAATTAATATTTAATTAAAAAAAATATATATATATTGAATTATTTATATATAAATAATATTATTTATTCATATCCACAACCATACATAAAATAAATGGGCCATTCCATTTATCTGTGGTTTTATATTGTCTTGAGGTTAAGGAATAATGGACACCTAACCCAAGTTAACAATGAAGCTGCCACCTTATTGTACAATATTACCATCAGTCCCTTCAATCAGATTGTTAATACTGTAAGTGGAGTTAAGATCTAGTACACTTTGCTTGACCTAATCAGCTTGCTAATCATAAAACTGACATTAATCAAACTTCAACAGGTTCCAATATTTCAATTTGGGAATCTAAGTCCTTTTATAAAGACAATAAAAGAAATGAAAGCTGCAAGCAGCGTTGAACGGGCCTTCGCACCTTTGCGCACGTCAGGGTGCGGTGCAGTCCAAGGGCTTCTGTCACGGGCATGTAGATGTCTCCAGACCTGGGCTGCCAGGTCTGACTTTACAAACATGTAAAGTTTGGTGCAGACTGGAGCATTTACAATAAAGTTATGGCAATTTCCTGTGTCATGGTGAAACATCAAATCTCAATGGTGTGAGGATGTCAATTTTCTGCAGGGTGAGACATGTCTGTCTTGCTCACACCTGTGTCATCAAAATTATGCAAGTTTTGGGCCCATTCACTTTAATTTCAATAAATAAATTGAAATCTTTTGATGAGTTTGTTTGTAAAAGAAATTAACTTCCTAATTTTCATCAAATCTATTTTAAGGAAAATAAAGACTTTTAACCCACATGACCTGGTCAAAGTTTGATTGACATGTGTACTGTCAGGTGTGTAGAGACAATAAGTAACTGCAGCTGGACACAGAAAAATACTCATATATTTGAATGGAGAGTGTGAGCGAACCCACACTTTTTTGAACATTTACTGCTTCCACATAATTTTAGATACAAACTTAATTTGAACTTTAAATGAGTCACGAGACTTTGACCTGCAAATCTTGAATTTACATGTGTTTTCTATCCTTTACTGTTCGGGGCGTGGCACAGTCCAATGGTTTCTGTCACAAGCATGTAGATGTTGTCAGACCTGGGCTGATAGGTCTGACTTTACCCCCCCCCCCCCCCCCTTTCTTCCCTCCTTCTCCCTCTCAGTTGGAGAGCAGGATTTTAGAGGCCTCTTCTTGTGAAATATCCTCATAAATCCCATGACTTTGGCCAAATCTTTTATTAAAAATCACATCTGTTTGTAGGATATTTCGTCGCGAATCCATTGACACAGGTTTGAAAGTGGTCAGACTAATAGTTTAGACATCAGAAGCATCAGTTTGACACAAAGTCCATGCCCAGAGATTGCCTTCCCATTGGTTTACATTGTAAGATGCGATGCGGCACTACAACTTTCAGGGCTTATAAAATCCAAACCGTTCGAGTTATTACAAAGCAACTTTTGTTCAGCACAGTGTCATAAGTCATGTATAAAAGTTTGAAGCCGATACCATTAATGCCCAAGGAGGAGATAGCGTTTCTTCTGGGTCCAAAATTGGGGAAAGGTGGTACTTTGATGGGCTTATTGTGGACTTCCTGTTTGATTTAGGTCAGGGATGTCAGCATATGATTTGTAGGTCTTGATTAGACAAATAATTGAGTTTTGGTTCGATCTCTCTACGACATTCCTACGGGCCGTGGCAGCCATTTTAGTAACATAGGTGGCGCTCTCGAGCACATTTTGGCACTTTGGGGGTAAATTTTTACATTTTATCAAATTTTTCACCAGACCTGATGTGCGTGCCAAATTTGGTGAGTTTTTGAGCATGTTTAGGGGTTCAAATTTAGGGTTTAAGTGGCAGAATAATAAAGAAGAAAGAAGAAACAAACGGGACAATTACAAGAGGGTCTTCGCCCCTTTGGGGCTCAGGCCCTAATAAAAAAGGAATTTGATACAGTATCAGTCAAAAGTTTGGACACACGTTCCCATTTGGTTGAATAGGAAAGTATGTCCAATCTTTTGACTACTACTGTGTGTACATTTACATTTGTGTCAGAATTATTTTTTAATGTGCAGTTTCAGCATTTGTTTATTCATGTCACAGCCTTATACTTGAGTATTAAGAACTGACATGTCAAGGCTCTGACTGGTGTCCACTGACTTTGTGTCAGTGTGCAAACGGGAAACCTCCCGGAAAGCAGTCTCACATACATTCAGGATGGATTTGCGAACTTTATCCTTGAAATCTTGGCCCATGAAGACATACAGCAGTGGATTCAGGCAACTGTTAAGATAGGCCAGGCCGGTGGCTAAAGGGACCCCCATAGTGAAAACAAGTTCTATTACTCCACTTGACGTATTATCAATGTAAGACCATAACTCAATTAGAGTCATGGTGTAATAGGGAGCCCAGCACAGGAAAAAAGCAGTGATAATGGCAGCGATGATCTGGTCACAGAATACAAATATCTTGGCATCTGGCTTGATGATATATTTACAATTCAATATCATGTACCTTATTGATAAACTGTGACTGAAGCTTGACTTGTACAGAAATAGCAGCTTCCCTTTGGGTAGTAAAAGAGGATTGAGGTTTTTCTCTCAGTTATGGATTTTGGGGATGTCATATATCCGCATGCTGCTGCCTCTGGGGACCACAGGTTCATCTCTAGTGATAATTACAACACTCATCACTGCATACAATATGATAAAATTGGTTGGGCTTCCCTGTCATAGAGACATAGTAACCACTAGTACTTATTTCTACTAAATCCTCATAGGCAAAACTTCATTTTATGTCTCATTTCCGCTGTTGTGGCGCTGTGGACCATATTTAATCAGCTTCAGTGACTGTTTGATGCTCCATGAGCCCCGAACCAGACCTGATCTGGTAAAAACTGCTTTTGCTGTTAGTGCAGCGATCTCATGGAAAAATCTGCAGTGCCATCTAAAAATATTTTACCTTTCTGTAACTCTACAACCGTTCTTATTAACGGTTCTCTGCCTGCCTGTGGTTGTTTCCACTAAATCTAAACCTTGTCAGTTTTCTGTCCATTTATTGACTCAGTCTGTCCTTGTTAGTATACCTCTATTATTCTATCAACCTTTTAACAGTGCATTACTGCAAAAGAGCATCAGCCAACCTTATTGAACAAAACACGTTAAATAAATTATAACATTATCATTCTTATACTTCATCCATCCAAAATCTGATATTTTTATGGTCTTATTTCTACCTTGTGGATTCATATCATGCTACAAATATGAAACTCTGAAATATGAACCCATCATACTCAAAGACAAGCTCAGAGAGATGGGAGTTGATCCCTCCTTTGTTTCCTGGATCACTGATTACCTGACAGAGAGGCCACAGTTTGTCAGGTTGGGGAACTGTGTTTCTGGGACAGTAATGAGCAGCACGGGGGCTCCACAGGGGACTGTACTGGCTCCATTCCTGTTCACATTGTATACCTCAGACTTCAAATACAACTTTGAGTCCTGCCACATCCAGAAATACTCGGATGACACTGCTATTGTAGCGTGTATCAGGAATGGACAGGAATGCGAATACAGGGATCTAATAACAGCCTTCATTGACTGGAGTCGAAAAAACCGCCTTCAACTGAACACCTCAAAAACAAAGGAAATGATCGTGGATTTCCACAGGTCTAAGCCCCCTCTGGAGCCAGTGAAAATCACATTGAAGTGGTGCACACCTACAAATATCTAGGGGTCCTTGTGGATGACAAGCTGGATTGGTCCTCTAACACCGATGCCCTCTACAGGAAGGGGCAGAGCCGCCTGTTCTTTCTGCGGACACTGAGGTCCTTTGATGTGTGTGTGGAAATGATGACCATGTTCTAGCACACGGTGGTGGCCAGTGCACTCTTTTTTTCTGCAGTGTGCTGGGGAGGCAGCCTTACAGACAAGAACACCAAGCAATCTATCTAATCATCTATCTAATTGAATCCACTTCCACAATGTTGCCTAAGCAAAAATGTTTCCACAATCCACTCACAGTTCTAGTTGACTTCTCTCTTTAATTCAAACACAACATAAAGCTGATATGCAGTTACAGAGGATTACAAATAGACTTTGTGTAAAATTATATTGTTAAAGGATCTTGTTTTTCATTTTGAAAACTTTTATTATAAATTTACTTTGATGTCTAAATTATTTTCCAAATAAAATGAACAAATTCATCATGAATGTTATCCAACTGAGCTTATCAGAGTAATAGCACATGATATAAAAGCTACTGATAATAACTGACGTTGAGACAAAAGAACTACCCAACATATTTATACATAATCACTAATGAGTGATGACTGGAAAACACTTCAGAAGTCTGATGCTTGCTGTGCTTGATCTACATCTATGTCCATGATCTAAGAGGCACCTGCAATGTAAAACAGTTCCCTCTGCTGGTCAATTAATATTATGAAGAAAGTCTAACATAAAATGAAAAAGAACAATCAACAACAAAAAGTATGTCTTATGATTGACAGCTCGGTAGTTATGGTAAATTATCATGAGGTGAAAAAGGGAAGAAAGCTTGAGCACAGTGCCCCTGATCTAAAGGTGAAAGATAAACCACAACCATGATTTCCTCTTTAACCTTGGCCCTATAACTACAACAAACACTTGAGGTTTATTTTTTTAATATAGTATTGAAGGTATTGCATAGGTTTTTTTTAAATCGTCATGAGGTGTTGCATCAGATGAGTGGCATCGGTTATAATATCTGTATCCACCATATATATCAGTGTACAATACTAGAGAAAGAGATTCCAGGCACAAGCCAAGTCAAAAATATTATTTTGAAAATGTAAAAATAATGATGAGCAAGTATTGCAATAACAATTATTCATGGTTCATGGTACATGTCACAATATTCATATCCACAGCCATACATAAAATAAATGGGCCATTCCATTTTTCTGTGGTTTTATATTGTCTTGAGGTTAAGGAATAATGGACACCTAACCCAAGTTAACTATGAAGCTGCTACCTTATTGTACAATATTACCATCAGTCCCTTCAATCAGATTGTTAATACTGTAAGTGGAGTTAAGATCTAGTACACTTTGCTTGACCTAATCAGCTTGCTAATCATAAAATTGACATTAATCAAACTTCAACAGGTTCCAATATTTCAATTTGGGAATCTAAGTCCTTTTATAAAGACAATAAAAGAAATAAAAAAGGAATTTGATACAGTACCAGTCAAAAGTTTGGATGCACCTTCCTATTCAGTTGAATGAGGAAGTATGTCCAAACTTTTGACTAGTACTGTATATACATTTACACTTATGTCAATATTATTGTTTCAGTAATTGTTTATTCATGTCACAACCTTATACTTGAGTATTAAGAACTGACTCGTCAAGTCTCTGACTGGTGTCCACTGACGTTGTGTCAGTGTGCGAGTGGGAAACCTCCTCCTGGAAAGCAGTCTCAAATACATTCAGGATGGATTTGCGAACTTTGTCCTTGAAATCTTGGACCATGAAGACATACAGCAGTGGATTCAGGCAACTGTTAAGATAGGCCAGGCTGGTGGCTAAAGGGACCCCGATAATGAGGACAGTTTCTAATACTCCACTTGACATATTATCAATGTGATACCGCAACTCAATTAGATTCATGATGTAAAAGGGAGCCCAGCACAGGAAAAAAACAGTGATAACGGCAACGATGATCTTAAAGGGGCGACTTGAGCGGCTGGCCCTGGTGCGGTTCCTCCTGAGACGATGGATTATCACAGCATAACAGGAGACAATGACAGTGAAGGGGACAACAAAACCCAGAAGGAAGTGGATGATGGTCATGGCCTTAAAACGAAGCAGTCCTAACTCTTTCTCAGATTGTGTTTCACAGCCATCAGAAAAGGCATAGTTGTCGTAGCAGTTTAAGATATTTTTATCATCATATGATGGCCCAATGTCCCTGAAAATGAAAGATGGAAGGCTGAGTATCAGACCCAGTACCCAAACACCCAGACTCACACAGGACGCCTTGCATACACTTCGGTGGTTCTGGGCCCAGACAGGCCACACCACAGACACATATCTGTCCACACTGATCACTACCAGAATGTAGACGCTGACAAACATGTTCAGAAACCTTACTGTGTTGTCCAGTTTGCACATGAACTTGCCGAAAAGCCAGTGGAACTCCAAAGCTGTGTATATCACACTAAAAGGAAGGAATGCTGTGAAGAGGAAGTCAGCAACAGCAAGGTTGAGGATCCAAACTGTGTTCACTGTTTTCTTCATCTTGAACCCAGTCACCCAGATAACCACTCCATTTCCGAGCACTCCCAGAATGAAATCCAGGGAGTAGATAACGACAGACATGATGTTGAGAGACCTTTTCAGACCAGCATCGGTGTCATTAAAAGAGCCATTTTCTTCACATACACCTGATGTATTGGTGTGATTGGAAGGTGTAGCAGTCATGTCCATCATTGTCTTGAGACCTGCAACAGTAAAAGGAAGAATAAATGTAATTTCCCCCTTATCTATATCTATGTAACTAGCTATGTATCTATCTATCTCAACCCACACTTCAAAATGAATTTAGCTCTTAAAAATAACCTATGAATCTGCTTTTCACAAAGATTTGACTCCAACTATGCAAAGTTGTAGGAAATTCCTCTGTTGACAGTCCAAATGGTTACTTCATTATTTATTATTATTATTTCATTAAACCTATTTTCTTGTTCCAACAAAGTGTTTGAAGAAAAGGTGAAGAATGATTCTCAACTTTCTGTGCAAGTCTCAACTTAGTTCAACATAATCATTAGTCTACAGTGAAAATCCACCTACAAACAGCATACCAATTTTTATTTAATTTCATTAATATTTTTATTAAGGCAGGAATGCCCAAATCTCAGTTCCTGACTATTATCAATGGTGTCCGCAGGCATCACTTTTGGGGCCTGTTCTGCTCACTATATATGTAAATGAGATTGTCCTTGTTGGTAAAATGCCATTTTCTCATTCCTGCCATTTGTAGTGCTCTGGCCCATACTTAATTAGCTCCAGTGATTGTTTGATGCTCCATGAGCCCCAAACCAGACCTGATTTAGTAAAAAATGTGGAAAAATGTGCAATGCCATCTAAAAATCAAAATATTTTACCTCTCTATAACTTTAACACCATTCTTATTAAGAGTTCTCTGTCTGCTGGTGATTGCTTTCTCTGAACCTGAACCTCTTCTATTTCCTGTCCATTTTATTGACTCCTTCCTTGTTTTATTATTCCACTAAACTCTAAACAGGGTGTTGCTGCAAAAGATTACTACCAGTACTACTGGCATTTCACAAGTCTATGATCGCAAAAGTTCTTTTTATCAGCTTCCTGTTTTTTACTCTTTATCAGATTTCTTTAGAAATTACGAAACACTTTTTGGCATGTTAGTCATGACTAATGAAACAAATTTAAGCATGTAGAAAACATTCCCACAAACACTACTGGCGAAAACAAAATTAATCCTTTTCTCCAGATCCAAAGACATACAGTAATTACTATAATATACAGTACATACTCCACTCTGGGTTTAATATTGTTACAATTCAATATCATGTATCTTATTGATAAACTGTGACTGAAGCTTGACTTGTACAGAAACAGCAGCTTCCCTTTGGGTAGTAAAAGAGGATTGAGGTTTTTCTCTCAGTTATGGATTTTGGGGATGTCATATATCCACATGCTGCTGCCTCTGGGGCCCTCAGGTTCATCTCTAGTGATAATTACAGCACTCACCACTGCATACAATATGATAAAATTGGTTGGGCTTCCCTGTCATAGAGACATAGTAACCACAAGTACTTATTTCTACAAAGCCCTTGTAGGCAAAACTCCAATTTATATCTCATTTCCGCTGTTGTGGCGCTGCAGTTACTGTGACTATTTGATGCTCCATGAGCCCCAAACCAGACCTGATTTAGTAAAAACCGCCTTTACTGTAATAAAGCAGTGATCTCATGGAAAAATGTGCAATGCCATCTAAAAATCAAAATATTTTACCTCTCTATAACTTTAACACCATTCTTATTAAGAGTTCTCTGTCTGCTGGTGATTGCTTCCACTGAATGTGAACCATGTCAGTTTTCTGTCCATTTATTGACTCAGTCCGTCCTTGTTATTATACCTCTATTATTCTACCAAACTCTTAACAGTGTGTTACTGCAAAAGAGCATCAGCCAACCTTATTGAACAAAACACGTTAAATAAATTATAACATTATCATTCTTATACTTCATCCATCCAAAATCGGATATTTTTATCGTCGTATTTCTACCTTGTGGATTCATATCATGCTACAAATATGAAACTCTGAGAATAACAAAGGTACAGTACCTTTCTCAAAGCTCTCCAGTCAGGTGAGGATGTGTCTGCAGCAGAAATAACTCTGATCAAACCCTGACAGGTTAATATAGCTTAATGTGTGGAGGACAAATGTGTTTTGTCATCGAGGCGGGGACACAAGCAGCATGCACTTCTATCTTTTGAAGCCCATAAACCCTTTTGCATAAACTTTGGCTGTTTATGCATTGTGATTAAAATAAGTTTTGTCACATTTTCTAAAACCATACATTGTCTTCATTCATAGATGAGATACATAATGTATATGTGCTGTAGATACAGTATAGCACTACATTACCTCACACTTTTACTGTGTTGGTGCTCTTGTGTTGACCATTTTAATCAACATTTGGATGTAGGTTACATAATACATTATGTCGCAAGAAAGTCCGAGCAGCATCTGACAATCATTTAGGGTTGCCAAAGAGTTTTATGAAATGGAAGGCAACTCCCTTTCTTCCGCTATCCACTTGAAGCTGCACACAAACTCTGGTGCCTCTGTAAATCTGTCCCTGCAAACAAAAACAGATCTGAAGCAGGATTACATTTTTTCTAACATGTTTTTAGATGTAATATTACTACTGAAAGTATTGCACAGGCCTTGGTTGGCATATGTACCGATTGCTCTTTCAATCAGATTTCCTCAAAAATTTCAAAACACATGGGGTCCCCCCCCACCCCCTCTTGTCTTGCCTGTTTGTTTTTCATTTCCTTTTGAGGTATTTGCATTCTATATCTGCCGCCTCAGGTTTTACATACATTTTATCGTACTCAATACTAGGTAGATGTCAAGGCAGCTGAAAACTTTGTAAAGAAGTTGATGAGCAGTGAAATTGCAAAGTTGTACTGTACGCATGGAATACTGAGGTAAAAATGAAAAAAAAAAAAACAACTATGAGTAGTAAAACAACTGCTATGTCAATTACAATACAGTCAAAATCCTGATTAATCAGTGTGTATGGTCAGGAAAGGTCTACTGGTCCAATTTTTACACAGCCATAATCCAGAGGATCCTGTCACTATCGATTACTGTCTAGTACGGAAACACATATAAGCACATATTTAAGAAAATGGATAGAATTATCACCAGAGCATCAAAGATAGGTGATAGGTTGTAACTCCGCACACTGGACTCCATATATACACACAGCATACCATCTCACAAGCTATCAAGATCACTGATGACCCTCTCCACCCAGCTCACCATCTGTTTCAGTATCTCCCTTCTGGCAGAAGGAACAGATCACAAGGAGACAGGACAGAACGCCTTAACCGGAGCTTCTTCCCCAAAGCCGTACAGTTGATGAATACACAAAAGTTGGTCTAATTGTATTGTACAGTATGTAGAGCTGTGTAAGCTACTGTTTGCAGTAGTGTTGTATGTTATGTATTTTTACAGCTATTCCATCTGTACTGACATTAATTCCACCAGTCTAATCATGTGGTAATAAAACAAACTTGATTTTTACAATTTTTAAAAACCATACAGTGTCTTAACTGATAGATGAACTACGTGGATACACTATAGTACTACATTATACCCTAACTGTACCCTTTATACTATTTATATTACATTACACCCTTTGTAGCACCTCTCATGTTTTCAGTGGTGTTCTGGTGTTGACTGTTTGAATCAACATCTGAATGTAAGTTACATATTTCCAGAGAGTTTTATAAAAATAGAAGATAACTCCATTCTTGCCAATGTCCACTTGAAGCTGGACACAAACTGTGGTGTCTCTGTATCCCTGCAAGTAAAACTGATCTGAAGCTAGAATATATCTTTTCTAACATAGTTTTAGAGTTAATATAGTATTGAAGGTATTGTATAGGTCTAGATTGGCAAATATTTCTATTCCTCTTTCAGTAAGAAATTTCACAACTCCTCTGGTGACAGTTACACAAGGTTTGAGCATGCACGAAATGGCAGCACTTTATTATCAGTCAAATACGTTAAATGAATCCACCACATGAATACAGTAAAACATACACTATACAGTAAAGGCAAAAATGTTTCCACAATCCACTCACAGTTCTAGTTGACTTCTCTTTTTAATTCAAACACAACATAAAGCTGATATGCAGTTACAGAGGGATACAAATATACTTTGTGTAAACTATTTAAATTATATTGTTAAAGGATCTTGTTTGAAATTGAAATTCATTCTAAAACAAGTTATTATAAATTTACTTTGATGCCCAAACTATTTTATAAATAAAATGAACAAATTCATCATGAATGTTATCCAACTGAGATTATCATAGTAAAAGAGTAATAGAGCTACTCAACATATTTATACATAATCACAAATGACTGATGATGACTGGAATACACTTAAGAAGTCTGAAGATTGCTGTCCTTCATCTACATCTATGTCCTTGATCTGAAATGTAAAACAGTTCCCTGTGCTGGTCAATTTATATTGTGAAGAAAGTCTAACATAAAATGAAAGAGACCATCACCAACAAAAAGTATATCTTATGATTGACAACATTGTAATTACAATAAATTATCATGAGATGAAAAAGGGAGGAAACCTTGAGCACAGTGCCCCAGATCTAAAAGTGAAAGATAAACCACAACCATGATTTCCTCTTTAACCTTGGCCCTATCACTACAACAAACACTTGAGGTTTATTTTTTTAATATAGTGTTGAAGGTATTGCATAGGTCTAGATTGGCAAATATTTCTATTCCTCTTTCAATAAGACTACTTCAGAAATTTCACAACTCCTCTGGTGACAGTTACGCAAGTTTTAAGCATGCACGAAATGGCAGCACTGTATTATCAGTCAAATACGTTAAATTAATCCACCACATAAATACAGTAAAACAAGCCAAGTCAAGTCAAAAATAATATTTTGCTAATCATAAAACTGACATTAATCAAACTTCAACAGGTTCCAATATTCCAATTTGGGAATCTAAGTCCTTTTATAAAGACAATAAAAGAAATTAAAGCTGCAAGCAGTGTTGAATGGGCCTTCGCACCCTTGCGCACGTCAGGGCGCGGTGCAGTCCAAGGGCTTCTGTCACGGGCATGTAGATGTCTCCAGACCTGGGCTGCCAGGTCTGACTTTACAAACATGTAAAGTTTGGTGCAGACTGGAGCATTTACAATAAAGTTATGGCAATTTCCTGTGTCATGGTGAAACATCAAATCTCAATGGTGTGAGGATGTCAATTTTCTGCAGGGTGAGACATGTCTGTCTTGCTCACACCTGTGTCATCAAAATTATGCAAGTTTTGGGCCCATTCACTTTAATTTCAATAAATAAATTGAAATCTTTTGATGAGTTTGTTTGTAAAAGAAATTAACTTCCTAATTTTCATCAAATCTATTTTAAGGAAAATAAAGACTTTTAACCCACATGACCTGGTCAAAGTTTGATTGACATGTGTACTGTCAGGTGTGTAGAGACAATAAGTAACTGCAGCTGGACACAGAAAAATACTCATATATTTGAATGGAGAGTGTGAGCGAACCCACACTTTTTTGAACATTTACTGCTTCCACATAATTTTAGATACAAACTTAATTTGAACTTTAAATGAGTCACGAGACTTTGACCTGCAAATCTTGAATTTACATGTGTTTTCTATCCTTTACTGTTCGGGGCGTGGCACAGTCCAATGGTTTCTGTCACAAGCATGTAGATGTTGTCAGACCTGGGCTGATAGGTCTGACTTTACCCCCCCCCCCCCCTTTCTTCCCTCCTTCTCCCTCTCAGTTGGAGAGCAGAATTTTAGAGGCCTCTTCTTGTGAAATATCCTCATAAATCCCATGACTTTGGCCAAATCTTTTATTAAAAATCACATCTGTTTGTAGGATATTTCGTCGCGAATCCATTGACACAGGTTTGAAAGTGGTCAGACTAATAGTTTAGACATCAGAAGCATCAGTTTGACACAAAGTCCATGCCCAGAGATTGCCTTCCCATTGGTTTACATTGGTGCGATGCGGCACTACAACTTTCAGGGCTTATAAAATCCAAACCGTTCGAGTTAGTACAAAACAACTTTTGTTCAGCACAGTGTCATAAGTCATGTATAAAAGTTTGAAGCCGATACCATTAACGCCCAAGGAGGAGATAGCGTTTATTCAGGGGCCAAAATTGGGGAAAGGTGGTACTTTGATGGGCTTGTTGTGGACTTCCTGTTTGATTTAGGTCAGGGATGTCAGATTTGTAGGTCTTGATGAGACAAATAATTGAGTTTTGATTCGATCTCTCTACGACATTCCTACGGGCCGTGGCAGCCATTTTAGTAACATAGGTGGCGCTCTCGAGCACATTTTGGCACTTTGGGGGTAAATTTTTACATTTTATCAAATTTTTCACCAGACCTGATGTGCGTGCCAAATTTGGTGAGTTTTTGAGCATGTTTAGGGGTGAAAATTTAGGGTTTAAGTGGTGGAATAATAAAGAAGAAAGAAGAAACAAACGGGACAATTACAAGAGGGTCTTCGCCCCTTTGGGGTCAGGCCCTAATAAAAAAGGAATTTGATACAGTATCAGTCAAAAGTTTGGACACACGTTCCCATTCAGTTGAATAGGAAAGTATGTCCAATCTTTTGACCAGTACTGTGTGTACATTTACATTTGTGTCAGAATTATTTTTTAATGTGCAGTTTCAGTATTTGTTTACTCATGTCACAGCCTTATACTTGAGTATTAAGAACTGACATGTCAAGGCTCTGACTGGTGTCCACTGACTTTGTGTCAGTGTGCAAACGGGAAACCTCCTCCCGGAAAGCAGTCTCAAATACATTCAGGATGGATTTGCGGACTTTATCCTTGAAATCTTGGCCCATGAAGACATTCAGCAGTGGATTCAGGCAACTGTTAAGATAGGCCAGGCTGGTAGCTAAAGGGACCCCGATAGTGATGACAAGTTCTATTACTCCACTTGACGTATTATCAATGTAAGACCATAACTCAATTAGAGTCATGATGTAAAAGGGAGCCCAGCACAGGAAAAAAACAGTGATAATGGCAGCGATGATCTTAAAGGGGCGACTTGAGCGGCTGGCCCTGGTGTGGTTCCTCCTGAGACGATGGATTATCACAGCATAACAGGAGACGATGACAGTGAAGGGGACAACAAAACCCAGAAGGAAGCGGATGATGGTCATGGCCTTAAAACGAAGCAGTCCTAACTGATTCACAGATGGTGTATTGAAGTCATCAGAAAAGGCATAGTTGTCGTAGCAGTTGATGATTGTTTCATCATCAGATGATGGCCCAGTGTCCCTGAAAATGAAGTATGGAAGGCTGAGTATCAGACCCAGTACCCAAACGCCCAGACCCACACAGGACGCCTTGCATATATTTCGGTGGTTCTGGGCCCAAGACATTCCACTGAATTGTGGCTTTCACAGAGAAAGCTGACTGTCCAAATGCAGTGCAACCAAATGGTATAGTACAATCATGTATAGAGGATAATCTGGAGGATCTAATAGAACTTACTGAATACAAACATGCATACAAACAGCTACCAATTTTTGTGTTATTTCATTAGTATTTTTATTAAGGCGGGAACGATCAAACCTCTATTCCTGCCTGCTACCAAGGGTGTGCTGCAGGCATCTCTTTTTCGGCCTGTTCTGCTCACTATTTATGTAAATGAGATTGCCCTTGTTGGTAAAGTGCCATTTTCTCATTTCTGCCATTTGTAGTGCTCTGGCCCATACTTAATCAGCTCCAGTGATTGTCTGTTGCTCCATGAGTCCCAAACCAGAACTGATTAAAAACTGCCTTTCCTGCTAGTGCATTGGTCTCATGTAATAATCTGCAATGTCAACTAAAATCCACAACACTTTACCTTTGTGTAACTTTAACACCATTCACATTAAAGGTTTTCTGTCTGCTGGTGACTGCTGCCACTGAACCTGAGCCTTTTCTATTTCCTCTCCACTTTATTGACTCCGTCCGTCCTTGTTTTATTATTCTACTAAACTCTTAACAGGGCATTGCAGCAAAATATCTTTCAATGCATTTGTATATATAGTATAGTACTACTAGTATTTCACAGGTCTATGTTGTCAAATGTTCTTTTTGTCAGCATCCTGTTTTTTACTCTTTATCAGATTTCTTCAGAAATTACGAAACATATTTTGGCGCATTATTCATGAGTTACGAAACAAATTTAATCATGTAGAAAACATTCCTACAAACACTACTGGCAAAAACAAAATGAATCCTTTTCTCCAGATCCAAAGACATACAGTAATTACTATAATATACAGTACATACTCCACTCTGGGTGTAATATGGAGCCCAGCACAGGAAAAAAGCAGTGATAATGGCAGCGATGATCTGGTCACAGAATACAAGTATCTTGCCATCTAGCTTGATGATATATTTACAATTCAATATCATGTACTTTGTTGATAAACTGTGACTGAAGCTTGACTTGTACAGAAACAGCAGCTTCCCTTTGGGTAGTAAAAGAGGATTGAGGTTTTTCTCTCATTTATGGATTTTGGGGATGTCATATATCCACATGCTGCTGCCTCTGGGGACCACAGGTTCATCTCTAGTGATAATTACAACACTCATCACTGCATACAATATGATAAAATTGGTTGGGCTTCCCTGTCATAGAGACATAGTAACCACTAGTACTTATTTCTACTAAATCCTCATAGGCAAAACTTCATTTTATGTCTCATTTCCACTGTTGTGGCACTGTGGACCATATTTAATCAGCTTCAGTGACTGTTTGATGCTCCATGAGCCCCGAACCAGACCTGATCTGGTAAAAACTGCCTTTACTGTTAGTGCAGCGATCTCATGGAAAAATCTGCAATGCCATCTAAAAATATTTTACCTTTCTGTAACTCTACAACCGTTCTTATTAACGGTTCTCTGCCTGCCTGTGGTTGTTTCCACTAAATCTAAACCTTGTCAGTTTTCTGTCCATTTATTGACTCAGTCTGTCCTTGTTATTATACCTCTATTATTCTATCAACCTTTTAACAGTGCATTACTGCAAAAGAGCATCAGCCAAACTTATTTAACAAAATAGATTAAATAATTAATATCACCATTCTTATACTTCATCCATCCAAAATCTGATATTTTTATCATCTTATTTCCTCCTTGTGGATTCATATCATGCTACAAATATGAAACTCTGAGAATAACAAAGGTACAGTACCTTTCTCAAAGCTCTCCAGTCAGGTAAGGATGTGTCTGCAGCAGAAATAACTCAGATCAAACCCTAACAGGTTAATATAGCTTAATGTGTGGACAAATGTGTTATATAAATGCACACATTGAGGCGGGGACACAGACAGACAGGCCACACCACAGACACATATCTGTCCACACTGATCACTACCAGAATGTAGACGCTGACAAACATGTTCAGAAACCTTACTGTGTTGTCCACTTTGCACATGAACTTGCCGAAAGGCCAGTGGAAATCCAGAGCTGTGTATATCACACTAAAAGGAAGAAATGCTGTGAAGAGGAAGTCAGCAACAGCAAGGTTGAGGATCCAAACTGTGTTCACTGTTTTCTTCATCTTGAACCCAGTCACCCAGATAACCACTCCATTTCCGAGCACTCCCAGAATGAAATCCAGGGAGTAGATAACGACAGACATGATGTTGAGAGACCTTGTCAGATCAGCATAGGTGCCATCAGAAGAGCCATTTTCTTCATCTACACCTGTTGTATTGGTGCAATAGGAAGGTGTAGCAGTCATATCCATTATTGTCTTGAGATCTGCAATGGTAAAAGGAAGAATAAATGTAATTTCCCCCTGTATGTATCTATCTATACATATTTCAACACACAATTGAAAATGCATTTAGCTCCCAAAAATAGCCTATGACGATGCTTTTCACAAAGATTTGACTTGAACTATGCAAAGTCGTAGCGAGTTCCTCTGTCGACAGTCCAAATGGTTACTTCATTATTTATTATTATTATTTCATTAATCCTATTTTCATGTTAACCAACAAAGTGTTTGGAGAAAAGGTGAGTAATGTTTCTTAACTTTCCTTCCAAGTCTCAACTTAGTTGAACATAATCAACAATCTACAGTGAAAAGCCACATACAAACAGTGTTATGACCCAGAGGTCATTTGAGCATTTTTCTGCTGTGTCTTTTGTATGTGCTTTAATTTTGTGCTTTGTTGTGGATCTCTCTCTCTCTCTCTCTCTCTCTCTCTCTCTCTCTCTCTCTCTCTCTCTCTCTCTCTCTCTCTCTCTCTCTTGCTCTCTCTCTCTCTCTCTCTCTCTCTCTAGGGTTCCTGCTGAAGTGTGTATGTGTTGGGATGCAGGTGTGCAGGGGCTAATTGAATGATTGTGACTGTGTGAGTTTGTGGGTTGTTCCAGGAAGCTGATTGGTTCCAGCCTCCAGGCTTGCAGTTTTAAGGCCAGCTCCTTCCAGCTTCTGTGGGGCTCATCTCTCTCCACTTCCAGCCAACATGTTCTGATGTTGTATGTAGTTTTTTTTCTCATGTGAAATACCAGCCCAGGTTTCGTAGGGGTGGATAGCAATTTTGTTTAATCCTATTTTTCTCCTGTTTTTGTTAGGTTAGAAGTTAGGTTAGTGGCTTGTCTTTTTGTTCTTCTTCTGTTTGAGTAGGTAAGTTTAGGCTCCTCAGCTTTAGTTACCTCTGTTTGTTATTTTGCTGTTAGCCCACCCTGAAGCTTAAGGCATTCTGAATAAAAAACTTAAAGGGCTGCAAATTCCTTGTGGCTGATGGTTCTTGGGAGTTGGGAAGAGGGGAGTCTCACAATTTTCATGTTGTTCCAGGGTTTCTCCTAGGCTGGGTCGTAACAACAGCATACCAATTTTTATGTTATTTCACTGGTATTCTTATTAAGGCCGACACACCCAAATCTCTATTACTGCCTATTACCAAGGGTGTGCCGCAGGCATCACTTTTGGGCCCTGTTCTGCTCACTATTTATGTAGTGGTGTATTCTTTTTCTATCCAAATCTCATGTTTTGATTGTCTTATTTCTTCCTTGTGGATTCATGTTATGCTACAAATATGAAACTCTGAGAATAACAAAGGTACAGACACAAAGGTACCTTTCTCAAAGCTCTCCAGTCAGGTGAGGATGTGTCTGCAGCAGAAATAACTCTGATCAAACCCTGACAGGTTAATAAAGCTTAATGTGTGGAGGACAAATGTGTTTTGTCATCGAGGCGGGGACACAAGCAGCATGCACTTCTATCTTTAGAAGCCCATAAACTCTTTTGCATAAACTTTGGCTGTTTATGCATTGTGATTAAAATAAGTTTTGTCACATTTTCTAAAACCATACATTGTCTTCATTCATAGATGAGATACATAATGTATATGTGCTGTAGATACAGTATAGCACTACATTACCTCACACTTTTACTGTGTTGGTGCTCTTGTGTTGACCATTTTAATCAACATTTGGATGTAGGTTACATAATACATTATGTTGCAAGAAAGTCCGAGCAGCATCTGACAATAATTTAGGGTTGCCAAAGAGTTTTATGAAATGGAAGGCAACTCCCTTTCTTCCACTATCCACTTGAAGCTGCACACAAACTGTGGTGCCTCTGTAAATCTGTCCCTGCAAACAAAAACAGATCTGAAGCAGGATTACATTTTTTCTAACATGTTTTTAGATGTAATATTACTACTGAAAGTATTGCACAGGCCTTGGTTGGCATATGTACCGATTGGTCTTTCAATCAGATTTCCTCAAAAATTTCAGAACACATGGGGTCCCCCCCCCACCCCCCCTCTTGTCTTGCCTGTTTGTTTTTCATTTCCTTTTGAGGTATTTGCATTCTATATCTGCCGCCTCAGGTTTTACATACATTTTATCGTACTCAATACTAGGTAGATGTCAAGGCAGCTGAAAACTTTGTAAAGAAGTTGATGAGCAGTGAAATTGCATCAAAGTTGTACTGTACTCATGGAATACTGAGGTAAAAATGAAAAAAAAAACAACTATGAGTAGTAAAACAACTGCTATGTCAATTACAATACAGTCAAAATCCTGATTAATCAGTGTGTATGGTCAGGAAAGGTGTACTGGTCCAATTTTTACACAGCCAGAAGGGAGATACTGAAACAGATGGTGAGCTGGGTGGAGAGGGTCATCTGTGATCTTGATAGCTTGTGAGATGGTATGCTGTGCGTATATGGAGTCCAGTGTGCGGAGTTACAACCTATCACCTATCTTTGATGCTCTGGTGATAATTCTATCCATTTTCTTTAATATGTGCTTATATGTGTTTCCGTACTAGACAGTAATCGATAGTAACAGGATCCTCTGGATTATGGCTGTGTAAAAATTGGACCAGTACACCTTTCCTGACCATACACATTGATTAATCAAGATTTTGACTGTATTGTAATTGACATAGCAGTTGTTTTACAACTCATAGTTGTTGTTTTTTTTTTCATTTTTACCTCAGTATTCCATGAGTACAGTACAACTTTGATGCAATTTCACTGTTCATCAACTTCTTTACAAAGTTTTCAGCTGCCTTGACATCTACCTAGTATTGAGTACGATAAAATGTATGTAAAACCTGAGGCGGCAGATATAGAATGCAAATACCTCAAAAGGAAATGAAAAACAAACAGGCAAGACAAGAGGGGGTGGGGGGGGACCCCATGTGTTTTGAAATTTTTGAGGAAATCTGATTGAAAGAGCAATCGGTACATATGCCAACCAAGGCCTGTGCAATACTTTCAGTAGTAATATTACATCTAAAAACATGTTAGAAAAAATGTAATCCTGCTTCAGATCTGTTTTTGTTTGCAGGGACAGATTTACAGAGGCACCACAGTTTGTGTGCAGCTTCAAGTGGATAGCGGAAGAAAGGGAGTTGCCTTCCATTTCATAAAACTCTTTGGCAACCCTAAATGATTGTCAGATGCTGCTCGGACTTTCTTGCAACATAATGTATTATGTAACCTACATCCAAATGTTGATTAAAATGGTCAACACAAGAGCACCAACACAGTAAAAGTGTGAGGCAATGTAGTACAGATCACTAGGGCTGTAGTCTCCTGGTCGACTAGTTGGTTGATATGCTCTCGTCCGACTAAATTCTCATTGGTCGAATAATCTCCGTGTTACTTTCATAAGAAGAAAAGTGCTACATCAGTAGCCTTCCAGGATCAATCCATTATTTCCTGCGGCGGGAGGGACAGACTAACAAATTACCTGTGAAACCCCCCCCCCCCCCCAACCCACCCGCGACTAATCAATTAGTTGAAGATTATGTACGATTTCAGACGACCAAGATTTTCTTTGGTTGACTGCAACCCTGCAGATCACAAGGAGACAGGACAGAACGCCTTAACCGGAGCTTCTTCCCCAAAGCCGTACAGTTGATGAATACACAAAAGTTGGTCTAATTGTATTGTACGGTATGTGGAGCTGTGTAAGCTACTGTATGTTTCTTCTTTTGCACTTATGTCCTTTATGTTTGCAGTAGTGTTGTATGTGATGTATTGTTACAGCTATTCCATCTATACTGATATTAATTCCACCAGTCTAATCATGTGGTAATAAAACAAACTTGTTTCATTGTGATTGATGAAATTTTTCAAAATTTTTAAACCCTACAGTGTCTTAACTGATAGATGAACTACGTGGATACACTATAGTACTACATTATACCCTAACTGTACCCTTTATACTATTTAAAATAGAAGACAACTCCATTCTTGCCGATGTCCACTTGAAGCTGGACACAAACTGTGGTGTCTCTGTATCCCTGCAAGCAAAACTGATCTGAAGCTAGGATATATCTTTTCTAACATAGTTTTAGAGTTTATATACTATTGAAGGTATTGCATAGGTCTAGATTGGCAAATATTTCTATTCCTCTTTCAATAAGACTACTTCAGAAATTTCACAATGCCTCTGGTGACAGTTACGCAAGTTTTAAGCATGCACGAAATGGCAGCACTTTATTATCAGTCAAATACGTTAAATGAATCCACCACATAAATACAGTAAAACAAGCCAAGTCAAGTCAAAAATAATATTTTGACAATGTAAAAATAATGATGAGCAAGTATTGCAATAACAATCATTCATGGTTCATGGTACATGTCACAATATTCATATCCACAGCCATACATAAAATAAATGGGCCATTCCATTTTTCTGTGGTTTTATATTGTCTTGAGGTTAAGGAATAATGGACACCTAACCCAAGTTAACTATGAAGCTGCTACCTTATTGTACAATATTACCATCAGTCCCTTCAACCAGATTGTTAATACTGTAAGTGGAGTTAAGATCTAGTACACTTTGCTTGACCTAATCAGCTTGCTAATCATAAAACTGACATTAATCAAACTTCAACAGGTTCCAATATTTCAATTTGGGAATCTAAGTCCTTTTATAAAGACAATAAAAGAAATAAAAAAGGAATTTGATACAGTACCAGTCAAAAGTTTGGACGTACTTTCTCATTCAACTTAATGGGAAGGTGTATCCACACCTGTTGTATTGGTGTGATTGGAAGGTGTAGCAGTCATGTCAATCATTGTCTTGAGATCTGCAATGGTAAGAGGAAGTATAAATGTTGTTTCCCCCTGTATCTATCTGTGTATATATATTTCAACACACACTTGAAAATGCATTCAGCTCTCAAAAATAGTCTATGAAGATGGTGTTCACAAAGATTTGACTTGACTATGCAAAGTTGTAGCAAGTTACTCTGGTGACAGTCCAAACAGGGCAAGGACCCTGTTGTTAGGGCCTGAGCCCAAAGGGCTTATTACGGGACATCAGACCTTAATTTGACACCCTAAACATGCTCAAAAACTCACCAAATTTAATACGCACATCAGGTCTGGTAAAAAATTTGATAAAATGTAAATATTAATCCTAAAGTGCCAAAATGTGCTCTAGAGCGCCACCAAGGTAACTAATATGGCTGCCACAGCCCGTAGGAATGTCGTAGAGAGATCAAACCAAAACTCAATTATTCATCTCATTAAGACCTACAAATCATATGCTGACACCCCTGACCTAAATCCAACAGGAAGTCTTCAATCTCAATTTCAAAATAAGACTTTGACCCAATTTTGGACCCTGAACAAATGCTATCTCCTTTGAGGGCGTTAATGGTATCGGTTTTAAACTTTAATACATGACTTATGACACTGTGCTGAAAAAAAGTTGTGAAAAACTTTGTAATAACTGGAACGGTTTGGATTTCATAACCCCCGAAAGTTGCATTGCCACATCACCCTTACAATGTAAAACAATGAGGAGGCAATATGTGGGCATGAACTTTATGTCAAACAAAATTTCCTACAAAAAAGTATGATTTTTAATGTAAGATTTGGCCAAAGTCATGGGATTTATGAGGAGATTTCACAAGAAGCGTACTCTAAAATCCTCCTCTCCAACTGCTCCTGGTGATGTCACTCCCTCAGTGCTGTGAAACATTCCACAATACACACTCATTATAAAATCACAGGAGGAGCAAGAAAAGACTTTAAAACTCACACTCTAATATCTCAAAAACAATAAAAGATAGAAAAAATATGTAAATTCAAGATTTGTAGGTCAAAGTCTTGTGACTCATCTAAAGTTCAAATGAAGTCTGTATCTAAAACTATGTGGAAGCAGTAAATGTTCAAAAAGGTGTGGGTTCGCTCACACTCTCCATTCAAATATATGAGTATTTTTCTGTGTCCAGCTGCAGTTACTTATTGTCTCTACACACCTGACTAAAAATAGACTTGATGAAAATTAGGAAATTAATTTGTTTTACACACAAACTCATCAAGAGTTTTCAATTTACTAATTGAAATTCAAGTGAATGAGCCCAAAACTTGCATGATTTTGATGAAACAGCAGAAAATTCTCATCCTCTCAATCAAACTTTCAAAATAAAAGCACACCACACTTGAAAGAAATATCCCTCATTTTTAAAAAGCAAAATGATCTGATCCCAACGAGCCAGAGTGCGAGGTCCCGACCAACGCTGCTTGCAGCTTTAATTATCAATATTACTGGTTAAAAAACAAAATCTCATGATGTCATCACATTTATTCTTGTTCTCTGTTTAAAATACTTCATATTATGTCTTTATGGACACACTTTCATTTTTTTCTATGATGCATCTGCATCACTCTTCATTAACCTGCATTACAATTCATGAATACACGTTTTATTTGATGTATCAATGCAAAGGCCAACAGTGATGGAAGAAGTACTCAGATACTTTACTGCAGTAAAAGTAGCAATACAGCAAAGTACAAATACTCCATTACAAGTAAAAGTCCTGCATGAAAAATCCTCCTACAGTAAAAGTACATAAGTATTATGAACTTGATGTAGTTAAAGTATTGCAGTAAAAGTACATAAGTATTATGAGCTTGATGTAGTTAAAGTATTGCAGTAAAAGTACATAAGTATTATGAACTTGATGTAGTTAAAGTATTGCAGTAAAAGTACATAAGTATTATGAACTTGATGTAGTTAAAGTATTGCAGTAAAAGTACATAAGTATTATGAGCTTGATGTAGTTAAAGTATTGCAGTAAAAGTAGTGGTTTGGTCCCTCTGACTGATATATTATTATATATGACATCATTAGATTATTAATAGTGAAGCATCAGTGTTAGAGCAGCATGTTACTGTTGTAGCTGCTGGAGGTGGAGCTAGTTTACACTACTTTATATACAGTTAGCTAGTTTAGTCCAGTGGTTCCCAACCTAGGGGTCGGGCCCCTCCAAAGGGTCAGCAGATAAATCTGAGGGGTGGTGAGATGATTAATGGGAGAGGAAAGAAGAAAAAACAAAGTTCTGATACACAAATCTGTTTTCAGTTTTTGGACTTTTTCTCTAATCTTTGATTTTTGCTGAAATATTGGATCATTTGAACATTTATTGAAATGAAAGCATGTGAGAAGTTTAGAGGGAAAAATCACTATTTGGTGGAGCTGTTAACAACTCATAGACATGTGAAATGTGACCCCGACTACACACTGCTTTTTGTAAGACGTCAAAAGACAAAAAGGTTGGAAACCACTGGTTTCATCTTTAACAATGTGTTGTATTTTAAAAGCTTGTTATATTATCCATTGTGTCAAATCTTCATCTGAAAAGTAACTAAAGCTGTCAAATAAATGTAGTGGAGTAGAAAGTACAATATTTCCCTCTGAAATGTAGAAAGTAGCATCACATGGAAATACTCAAGTCAAGTACAGTAGTATCTGTAAATTGTATCATTGTTAATATTTGCATATTATTGTATAATTATTAATCATCTGTCAATGTGTATCTGTATTGCTTTGTCAATATAGATTTCTTATCTGCCAATAAAGCTTATTTGAATTTGAATTTGTCAGAGTCTTCAGTTCAGAGCAGCAGGAAACCAAACCTCTCCTCTACAGGGCAGCGTGCTCTGTAGCTCTGGAACTGTTGACGTGTTAAATCCGACACGCTGGAGCTTCAATAATTAGTTGATCAATAAGTTGTCGGAAAATTAATGGGAAACTATTTTTGAATAGTCGTTTAAGTCGTTTGATGGTTTCAGCTTCCAGTAAATTGATTTTTTAGACTGCAAACAAATTGAAGACATCACTGTGAGCTCACTATTTATTTAAACATTTCATAGAAAAAACATTGGATTAAATAACTGAGAAAATAATTGTCAGATTAATGGATAATGAAAAAGCTTCAGTCAGTATAGTCAGATGTTGTTGAGATAATTCTGTGATAGAGGATGTTTTCTCTTTGCTTCACCAGCAGAGGACTGACTGTTACACTCTGTCTCATGTTCAAATAAGATTTATTGGCGTGCATATTATCACCAAACCTAAATCACGTAATTATATTTTACACATAAAAACAAAATAAATCCTCACAAGATAAGAAACAGACTTAAAACAGGAAAACCCATCAGGACACAAATACAATACAAAAGAAGACTGGTGTTTTCTCTCTGCTGGCTGCACAGATACATATTTACCTGTAGGAAGTTTCCCTCATCAATCCTTATCAATACTGACTGATCACTCATTTTAAATGTCAGTACAGCTGATCTCACAGCACTGCTGTAGTCAAGCTTTAAGTACCTTCTACTTAAAAGAGTCGTATTAAGACGTTTTCATATTTCTTTTATAATATTTTGTATTAACATAGTTTGATGGAGAGAGAAAGAAAAGGCAAGTAAGTGATGATTATAAGGACGAGAGGAAAACAAGGATTCATTTGATCCAACACAGACGCTTTGCTTCCTCTGACAGTAAAGTGGACAAACAGTGTCTGATACTGACGGGACACATTTCTGATTAGCAGCTATAAAATCAACTGTTTAACTTACTGGTTAATAAACTGAACTGCTGCTTTAAAATCAGAAAAACAGATGTGAAAAAATACGTTTTTGTGTGTAATTTTGGTGACCTGATCCTTTAAGTCTGGTACATTTTAAGGAGCTATGAGGTAATTATTGTCATAGATATCTTACTCAGGTGTGATGGGTGAAAGGAGACAAGAAAAAAACAAATAAAGTTGAATGTCTTTCTTCGGTTTATTGGACTCCCTCACATCGTACAACAGAAACAAAGAGGACTGGATGGACGGACACGGAGCGTGGAGACGACGGCAGAGAAAAAAAGACAATTTTCTACTTCACGATCCAATATAGACGCTACCATGTTGATTAGTACGAACTGCTCCTTTAAAGCTCCACCAACATACCTGACATTTTAAAGGAGCAGTTTGTACGATCGTTGGATGCTCGTATTAAAAAACTGTACAGCTAAATCAGTATTTTCGAAGTAAAACAATTCACAGTAGCAAACAAATTTGACACGAATGTGGAGAGTAAAAATTACAATCATCAAATAAATAAAGCTCCACATAATAAATAGATATTACAATCTTAATATGTGACAGTAGCTCCTCAGATTAATCAGCAGAAACACGGCAGAGGTCTGAATCATGATGATAGTTTAACTTTGGCTTCACTGAATCAAACTGAGGTCCTGAACTGAAAACTGATATTTTACTCATCAGCTGTGAGTGTCTGTATGTGAAGGAGAAGCTTTTAATTACAAGAAACAGCATCAGAACCATGAAAGGAGAATTAAAGCTACTATAATGTATATTTTTATAATTGTTTATCTGTCTGGCTGCAATTTTACTGTTCTGGTTCACTCTCAGCGCTCTCATAGCATCGTTTTGGGCCGCAGCATGCACTGTACACTACCTGATGAGCACCAAACGGCAAACAGACACAGTTAGCTGTAGACTAGCTGGTGACCCAATCTGGTCTCAAACTGTTTGTTTTAGCAAACACCTGCCGTATCCTTCTGTTCTGGTAATTTAGATAAAATGAGTAAAACAAGGTTCTTGCAGCTTTAGGGTTCCCCTGTTCTCTTGTGAATAAAGGCTGGTGGTGTCAGAGAGGACAATGGGACTGTTTAGCAGTTAAAGAGCCAGATATTTTCCTCAGGAGTTGGTAGAGAGCAAAAACAGAGCTAAAAGAGAGTGAATATTGGACTTACATTCACCATGTGGACAGAAACACAACTCCAAACAAACACAGAAACAAGCAGTGAACACAACTCTGACATATCTTCAGTTTTTAAGTTGATATGTTGAACTTGTTAGCAAACAGTTGCTTATTTCCACATCCAGCAGTTACGGAGCAACATTATCATTCATGTGGAGTCGTGTTCCTGTCCGCCTGGTGAATGTAAGTCCAATATTCACTCTCTTTTAGCTCTGTTTTTACTCTCTACCAACTCCTGAGGGAAATATCTGGCTCTTTAGCTGCTAAATGCTCCACTATGTTCACCAGCTAGTCTACAGCTAACTGTGTCACATTAGTTTGTTTAGAAAAGGCTCCAAAGTCTAATAACAGCATCACGTTTTCAGTCTCCAGAGAGTAGTTCTGTGTACTGAAGTTCTTTGAGAAATTTATAATGTAGTACAAAGTCCAGAGTTTGTGATATGTAGCACAACAAGTTAGTGAAGCTGTAAAAAGAACAGTGTTCCTGCACATGCTCAGTGGCGTCTGCCTTACACTGAACTACTGTCCAGAGACTGAAAACGTGATGCTGTTATTAGTCTTTGGAGCCGTTTCTAAACAAACTAACATGACCAAACTCTTCATGATGAAGGAACATGTCACCCAGTGCAGCGGTGTGACTCACTGACGTGTTTTTAATAGTTTGTGGACAACAACGGAGGAATAAGATATATCAGGCTTTGATACACACACAATACTTGTTAGTAGATCAGTTCATTGTTTTGATTCAGTGACGATAAGAAAAATATAGAAAATCACCAGAATGATCCTATAAATTAAACCCAAAGATAACCAGTTAATCCAGCTTCATGATACAGACGTCTGCAGGTGCAACTCAGTGACACTAAACATAACTATGATGATGATGATGACGATGATGATGATGCAGATGATTTGCAAGCAGTGGTGATTATAAGTGCAGCACAGGTAATATGTGAGTGTCAGTGCATCAGTTAAGGTTAGTCAGAGTAAAGGGTTAATCAGGGCCAGCCTTCAGGAAATACTCTGATCCTCGGGGGGCCGGCACTCATCCAGGGACGTGATTGGTTAGTTTGATGGAGAACATGTTTGCCTGGATTAATGTGATGATTTGGTCTTCACTGGATATTTCATGTTATTTTCCTTCCTCCTCCTCCTCGGCAGGTGGTTCATCAAGTACTCGAGGGGGTGAACAGGTCACTTCCTGTTAGAAAAGTTGGGCTTTCTTCTTCAGTTCATTTCGTTTCCACAGAGAGAGACGGTCAAACTCGGCCATGGACATCCCGAACAACTGCTCAAACTGCTCCGGGGCCAGGTGCCGCTGAGAGGAGATGAGAAGAAGAAGAAGAAGAAGAAGAAGAAGAAGTTAAAAACCTAACTCAGGATGTTTGTGAGTCATCGTCCGTTTCAGTGTTGTAGTTCATTCAGAGCAGAGCGGCAGCCTGAACATCTTTATTTCACAGCTTCAACAAACACAGAAGAAAAATAATAAATAAAAGGTAATCATGACAGTTATTTAACTGGTAACATAGACAAAAAGAATACACAAGCAGGGGGAGTGATAGTTTAAACTAATTAAAGACACAGATTGGAATTATTACAGACAAATTAAGTTTCTAAAGCCTTTTTGTTACAAGAGGATTCAATATTTTCTAACTTAAAGTTTGAATTCCATCAAGAAAACAAAAAATAAAGGATTGCTACCAGATAATGTGCATGTACATGAATGAAATTTGTCTAATAAGATGAAAACACATTTAAGAAACATTTTATAAATATTAAAGCTGCAAGCAGCGTTGAACAGGCCCTCACGCCTCCGCGCACGTCAGGCCACGGTGCAATCGAAGGGATTCTGTGACGGGCATGTAGATGTCTTCAGACCCGGCTGTTTTCAGACAGTGCAAGAAGGAGACAAACATCACTTCCTTTGTCCACTATTTTACCTGCTGCTGGGGCTGCTTTGCTGAAATTTCGTAGGGGGCGCTATTCAGCCAGTTTGCATCACTGATGGAATATTGTGACGTACACGTGTTCAGGCCGGGACTCTTATCAAACATGTAAAGTTTGGTGCAGACTAGAGCATTTACAATAAAGTTATAGCAACTTCCTCTGTCATGGTGAAACATCAAATCTCAACGGTATGAGGATGAGAATTTTCTGCAGGGTGAGACATGTCTGTCTTACTCACACCTGTGGCATCAAAATTATGCAAGTTTTGGGCCCATTCACTTGAATTTCAATTAGTAAATTGAAAACTCTTGATGAGTTTGTGTGTAAAACAAATTAATTTCCTAATTTTCATCAAGTCTATTTTTAGAAAAGTAAAGACTTTTAACCCACATGACCTGGTCAAAGTTTGATTGACATGTGTACTGTCAGGTGTGTAGAGACAATAAGTAACTGCAGCTGGACAGATAAATACTCATATATTTGAATGGAGAGTGTGAGTGAACCGCTAGGTGCTCGGGCCCTAAAAAAGGAAAAACTGCAGTACAGAGATACACATTTTAGTTTTGATGGTATTTTTCTGCAGCACTTTATCACTAAACTGTCACCCTCACTCCATTTTTTCCCTTCCCCTAATAGGTCATCCCCACTACTGAATCATACATATAAGACCTATATATTTTCAGCACAGTGTCATAAGTCACGTATTAAAGTTTGAAGCCAATACCATTAACGCCCTCAGAGGAGATTTGTTTGTTTGTTTGTTTGTTCAGAGGAGAAAATTGGGGCAAAGTCTTACTTTGAAAGGCTAATTGCGGACTTCCTGTTGGATTTAGGTCAGGGGTGTCAGAGTATGATTTGCAGGTCTTGATGAGACGAATAATTGAGTTTCAGTTTGATCTCTTTACAACATTCCTACGGGCCGTGGCGGCCATATTAGTGACATAGGTGGTGCTAGAGAGCACATTTTGGCACTTTGGGAAATGATTTTTACATTTTATCAAATTTTTCACCAGACCTGATGTGTGTGCCAAATTTGGTGAGTTTTTGAGCATGTTTAGGGGGTCAAATTTAGGGTTTAAGTGGCGTAATAATAAAGAAACAAACAAACAAACACACAAAATACAAGAGGGCCTTCACCCTTTGGGCTCGGGCCCTAATTATTCTTTACTTTATATTAAAGGACCAGTGTGTAGGATTTAGTGACCTCTAGTGGTGAGGTTGCAGATTGCAACCAACTGAATACCTCACCCTCCCCTTCCAAGCATGCGGGAGAATCTACAAAAGGTCCTCTCTAGAGCCAGTGTTTGGTTTGTCTGTTCTGGGCTACTGTAGAAACATGGCGGCTCCATGGAAGAGGACTCACTACCTCTGTAGGTATAAAGGCTCATTCTAAGGTAAACGATTCTTATTTTCAGGTGATTATACACTAATTAAAACATACTTATGATTATTATATTCAACTTCTACCAAATCTGTTGTACTTCCACTAAATTCTACACACTGCACCTTTAAAAATAAATAAATAAATAAAATTCATTAGCCACAATAAAACCAGTGAAGTCTTGCCAAAATATTCTGGTGTGAGAACAAATGCCACATAAACATGTTTCAAACTGAGCTTCACTAAATGAATTTACATCAATATCAGGTTTACATTTATAAAAAAATACAATTAAATAAATAATCTTATGTCATTTCTCTCCCGCTGTGTCTCGTGATGCTTCTTCCACATCCGGTTCTGTGTCTTTCTAACTGTTAGTGACTTTCTCCTTCTTCTCTCTTTTTGTCTGTGATCGTCTGAGTGGAGGCAGGTGCACCAGAGTCAGATCCCCCCCAAGCTGCACTTAATCCTGCAATCAACAGTCAGTCTGTATATTCTCAGCTCTGCCAGATCTGTTCAGTCACTTCTACACTTCCTGTCATTCTTGTCTCCAGGACCTCGTCTCGTCTCTTAACCTGAACCCACCAAGCTCCACATTTCACCTTCTGAATCTCCAGCTGGCTCAGTTCTGAACGACTCCCTGGACCTCTAAACCTGCTTAGTTGCCACGTAACATGTTATATGTGATTAAATATTAATGTGGTGATATCCAGATACTCTATATATATATGACTTTAAAACACAGTTACATTCAGCAAAGAAACATCTTGTTGAAAAAGAGACCTGATGTCATTTTTGATGTTGAAGAAAAACATATTTTTCCAATGAAAGAATCAGTGGGACAAGTTTTATATTTAAATAACATCACAGATCCAGTTGGAATTATAATAATAACAAGATAATTTACCTTTGAAAAATGAGTCATTCAGCAGCTGATTAATCAGAATAATGTTTCAGTCAAACTGACTTTTTAAGAAAAGAGTTTTGTTTTTGATCAACATGTCTTTAATATTCCAAATAAAACACTAATCATTGATCATGCTGATAGGACGCAGAGAGTTTAACAGGAAACTGATCAACATTATACTTCAACATCATTACTAAAGAACATGAAATTTTCTTTTTAAGGTTCCAAATTGACTCAATCAGTTGATTTAAATGTATAATTAAATGTAATAAATTCCAAAAAGTTCATATGAGTTCATGACAACTGATTTTTCTGATGTAATATGTGTGATAACGACACAGAAAATGAGACTTTCAGCCTGTGAATACAAACCTCCAGTCGAGTGCGGTCGACTCCTGGCGGCAGCTTACAGCGCCCCCTGTGGGTCACAATCAGTGCTTCATAGGGATAAACCTGCAGCACAGAAAACATCATCATACAACATGTGATCAAGATCATAACACCTGCACACTCAACAGGTCAAATTAAACATAATAAATGATTGTTTTAAGCAACAAATGTTTCAACTATTTTCCTTCATAATTAAACCATCAGTTCAAACATGAGCCTGTTTTTTTCCAGCACTGCTTACTGTTTATTTTCATTCATTAAAGAATAATAGATTTTTGTATCTGAGGGCAGATTTCATGACTCACATCAGTAAGTGAAGGTTCACACAGTAAACAGTGTCCTGCTTCATTTATAGATGAAGCAAAATACTGTTAATGACACTAATCTGCTCTGGTCAGATCAACTACATTATGTTATGAACACTTTTTATTCATCTGATGAGTTTATAAGATGTTACAAGGTCTTTACATCAGCGTTGTGTTCACATCGTTATCTACTGTAGATTTATGAGGATTCATGTAAAAGATTTGATGTCGTCTATAAAAAGGAAAAACTTCAGCTCATTTTAGAGGGACAAATGTTTTTGTTAGAGGACCAGATTTGGCCCACGGACCGCTATTTGCCCACCGATGTCATACAGCGTTAAATCAAAACAAAATAAAGAAATAAATAAAGTTAAATGCAAGATCAATAAGGAGTTTTTAACTGGAAATCATGCAAAAATATTCCAGTAGAGCCCCAGAATATAAATATACAAACTGGAAATGTGCAGAATATGTGTCCTTTAAATAAAAAATATGTTGATAAATATTTAGCTTTTTGTCTTTAATAACTGAGTGATTTATTTTTCATTGTTATTTCCTGTAACATTCAAATCAAATGACAACACAGAGAACACAATGAGGAGGTTTGTTGTGTTTCAGTGTCCAGCAGAGGGCAGCAGACAGCTGCCTGCACTAAATACACAGCTGTCATTAGTTCTCATGAGGAGCTGCAGGGAATATAGAATAATATTTGTTTCATAATAACTGAACAAAACCTCCAGAGAATCAAATAAAAAATTAATTAATTAATTAATTAAAAGTGAATTAAAATAATTTGGAACATGTTTTTGGACATCAAGAAAGTTAAAGGTAACGTTCTCACCTTCTGCTCCAAAATACTCGGCAGTGAGTTTCCTCTGTCCATCCGCTCCCTCCGAGCCTCACTGTTCTACACACACACACACACACACGCACACGCACACACACACACACACGCACACGCACACGCACACACACACACACACACACACACACACACACACACACACAATATGAAAAATATTTCTGTGTAACCTGGTAAATTTAAAAACCAAGAAGCCACACAGAAAAGCAGAGGTGGAAGAAGTATTCAGATACTTTACTACAGTAAAAGTACCAATACAGCAAAGTAAAAATACTCCATTACAAGAAAAAGTCCTGCAGGAAAAATCCTACTACAGTAAAAGTACATAAGTATTATGAGCTTGATGTAGTTAAAGTATTGCAGTAAAAGTACATAAGTATTATGAGCTTGATGTAGTTAAAGTATTGCAGTAAAAGTACATAAGTATTATGAGCTTGATGTAGTTAAAGTATTGCAGTAAAAGTACATAAGTATTATGAGCTTGATGTAGTTAAAGTATTGCAGTAAAAGTAGTGGTTTGGTCCCTCTGACTGATATATTATTATATATGACATCATTAGATTATTAATAGTGAAGCATCAGTGTTAGAGCAGCATGTTACTGTTGTAGCTGCTGGAGGTGGAGCTAGTTTACACTACTTTATATACAGTTAGCTAGTTTAGTCCAGTGGTTCCCAACCTAGGGGTCGGGCCCTCCAAAGGGTCAGTAGATAAATCTGAGGGGTGGTGAGATGATTAATGGGAGAGGAAAGAAGAAAAAACAAAGTTCTGATACACAAATCTGTTTTCAGTTTTTGGACTTTTTCTCTAATCTTTGATTTTTGCTGAAATATTGGATCATTTGAACATTTATTGAAATGAAAGCATGTGAGAAGTTTAGAGGGAAAAATCACTATTTGGTGGAGCTGTTAACAACTCATAGACATGTGAAATGTGACCCCGACTACACACTGCTTTTTGTAAGACGTCAAAAGACAAAAAGGTTGGAAACCACTGGTTTCATCTTTAACAATGTGTTGTATTTTAAAAGCTTGTTATATTATCCATTGTGTCAAATCTTCATCTGAAAAGTAACTAAAGCTGTCAAATAAATGTAGTGGAGTAGAAAGTACAATATTTCCCTCTGACATGTAGAAAGTAGCATCACATGGAAATACTCAAGTAAAGTACAAGTACCTCAAAACTGTACTTGAACACAGTACTTGAGTAAATGTACTTAGTTGCTAGAAAAAGATGCATGACGACGGTGTAAAGATGTAAATGTCATTCACACATCTGCTCGGGACGGTGCAGAAAGTCAAACTGAGTGCAGGAAAGGTTGCAGCTGTTCAGTCGCAGTAAAGAAGCAAAAACACACATCACCGCTGATGTCAGTGGACATGCACATGCGACACACACACACAGCGGCGCGGACGACATGCTTACCTGAGCGGCTGCAAAAACACAACAACAGGAAGAAGAAGAGATTAAGGTGCAGAACATGACGATGCGACACCGGACAGAGTGTCTGATTTCACATTGAAGCTGAGTTCTTTAAGGATATTTTTAGATATTTTAGTTCTGTGTAAAGTTATTTTCTAGAAGAGAGACTCAAACCAACAATGAACTGATCTACTAACGAGTATTGTGTGTGTGTATCAAAGCCTGATATATCTGATTCCTCCGTTGTTGTTCCAGAAACTATTAAAACCTTTATCACCATGAACACACACTGTCCTGCTGCCAGAAATACTCACTACTGCACCGAATGTGGATTCATCCGCCACTGAAAATAGTCCCCAACAAATGCACTATTTCCTCCTGTTGGTTCGCTAAAAGCTACAGACATTACGGAGCCTTTTTATAAACATGAAACTATATATTTGTGTGATGAGGATGAAAGTTGCTTCGATCAGCTGTTCGCTGTATCGCAGCTGTTTGCAGATCATGTTTTGTGTTTTCTGTATCTGAGCTTTAATTTTTTTTTTTAACTTTGTACAACCAATCAGGAAACAGGAAATCTTACCTGGTCGTCCTTTATCTCCGTCTGTGGAAAACTCTGCAGACCGCATCTGCAAACAGAACAAATCATTTCAGTTTTATATATTAAACATTGTAAAAGTAAATCCATGTGTGAAACAGAGTTACTGAAGATAAACTCACTACCAGGACAAAGTTTCTACTTAATATCAAACTCAGGAAGCTTCAAACACTCACTCTGGTCAGTCCTGAACGTGAAGGAGACTTGGATGCAGTTGCTGACAAACCTGCAGAAAAAAAAAAAAGAACAGAAACACAAACATTCAGAACCAGAACCAGAACCAAACAAGAACAAAAAAACAACAAGTGTAAAAGCTGCAGAGTCTCACTGGTGTGCATGTGAGTTCTGTCGGGCAGCGACTGTGTCTTCCTCCGGTACTGAACGGCTTTCTCTTTCTCCTTCTCCTCCTTCAGGATCAGACGACCCAGGTTGGACTGGATCTGGATCCAGAAACAGAACTTTTTAAACTTTTTCTTGAACTATTACAATGTTTTTTTTCAAAATATTACATCTTTTTTTCTCTAAAAACTTTTTAAAATCAAAATATTATCACTTTTTTGTTGAAATGTACCAACGTTTTAAACATTTTTTGAAATATAACATCATGTTTTCAGGTTGTCTCTCTCCTGAATGTGATATATCAGGAACGCCTGGAGGGAATTTCTTCATTTTTGGCACAAACGTCCACTTGGACTCAAGGATGAACTGATTAGAATTTAGACGTCAAGGGTCAAAGGTCACAGTGACCTCACAAAACACGTTTTTTTTTTTTTTTTGCCATAACTCATCAATTCATATGTTAATTACGACAACGTTTCACACAAACGTCTAACAGGATAAAATGATGAAGCGATTTGACATTTTACATCCAAAAGGTCAAAGGTCACCTTCACTGTGACATCATCATGTTCTGCAAAAAGAACTTTTCTGGCCGTTATTCAACACTATAAACTCAGGAACAGAAGGCAGATTGTGATACTGAATTAATGACACTGATCTTGGCGCCCACCTTGAAACTGACTGTTTTATTAAATTCCTTCAAAATTTTCACTACAAATATTATATGAGTTTGGAAAGACATGGATGCAAACTGCAATTTAACTGGTTGGCGCAAGGCAATATTTCTAGTTCTTCTATTGTAATATAACAATTTTTCTTAAAGTAGAGACCTGTTTTCTCAAAATACTGAGACATGTTTTCTTGAAATATTCGTATTTTTGCTCTTAAAGTCTCAGATGATTATTTGTTTCTAACAGAGACTCTGATAGGTATCTTGTAGGTATCAGATCGGTGCTCAGTTTGCACAGACGCTCTGAGTTTAGGAGAGAAACGGTGTGATCGGTGTTTTCCTGTCAGTCGCTCAGATTTTACTCACAAACCTTTTCCAGCTCCTGCTCCCGCAGCATCTCTGCTTCATCCGTCAGGTCTTCAAACTCGTCTTCCTCCTGCAGCTTCTTCTTATTCCACTCAATCTCTGCCAGAGAGCAGCCTGACAGTTAGATCCAGCTACACACACACACACCCTCCCTCTGTGTGTGTGTTCATGTGTGTTTATATATGTGTGTGTGTGTGTTACCCATGGCAGCCAGTGAGGGCGGGCAGGGCCAGTACTCCGTCTCTATCTTGGACGGTTGGCTGGGATCCGGAGGCTGAGCTGCTGGAAACTTTGCTGACTGAATGACGCCGCTGCCTTCGACCTGTTTGTTTCCATCTGGAGAGTCAAGAGAGTAAAAACATGAAGCTGCGTCGGTGAAGAAAGACGGAAACACACAGAAAATAATGATAAACATCAATATGAGCTCACCTTGTTTATAGATGGGAGGCTTCCTGTAGATGTTGGTGCCATTATCTGAAAAAATATGTAGAGTTCAGATTGAGTTGTTAAGAGTGTGGAAGTGTGTGTGTGTGTGTGTGTGTGTGTGTGTGTGCGTGTGTGTGTGTGCGTGCGTGCGTGCGTGTGTGTGTACCTGGTCTGTGGAAATGCTGCATGCTGATGCTGATCTTGCGTTCGGCCTGCAGTTGCATCGTGGATCCTCCAGGGGAGCCGCTCTCACTTTCTGCTCTGCGTTCTTTCATCTGAAAAACAAAAACACGTTTGTTTGTTTTCACCTTTAAGGACGTTCAATATGGCCGCCGTAGAGTCCGTCCATGTCTCTGATCGGCTATACCGTCATGTGATCAGTCAGAGTCTGTAGAGGTGACACCATGTTTACGTCATCCATCGTTATGAGCAGCCGAGTGGAGAAAAACCTTCACGTCTTGTAAGTCTGAGTCAGCGAAATCTCCGACTTGGCAGAAACACAAATGGCTAAAAAATCCACCATCATCAACAGTTCAAGGTCATTAAACTTAAACACAAATGAAAATGAAAACAGACTGAAACGGTTTCACACCTGCTTTCATTTAGACGATTCATCAATTAGTTGCCGATTTATTTTGAATAAATATCACTTGATGATTAATCGCTTTGAGTCATTTTTTAAGAAGAAAATTTCCAAATTATCTGATTCCAGCTTCTTTTTTTCTTCTTTTTTTTTTTTTTTTTTTACCAGTTTCTGTCGTCCTCTAGACGACCTTTTTCACCATTTTATGGACCAAACAGCTAATTGATTAATGGAGAAAATAATCAAAGGTGGATAATAATTGTTAGTTGCGACACTACTTTCATTTGTTATGTGAGTAATTTAGGCGACATTAAACTTTAAACATTAAACTTTGGGCGACGTAAACAAGCTCCCACCTGTCAGAGTGGATGTGACGCTCCCGACTCTCCGCTATGGGAACTGCTACATGGGAATCCTTCCCGCCTTTCCCAAATAACCTGAACGCTGCATAAATCAAGAACTTTCTTACTCTTCACTTGGTTCTTCAGAGCGTTCTGAAGTTTCTTTCCTACGAGTTTGATAAATAAAGGTTCTGGTTTCTCTTCTCGGCACCAGTGAGGACTCTCGCTGCTGCGTTTTGAACCAGCTGCAGTTAGTTTACACTTTTTCACAACAGAAACGCTGTGACAGAAGACTTGAAGTCTGATGTGAACCGATGGGAAGCATCGGCGAGGCCGCGGCGGCTCAACAGACACCTTCTGTTCTCAGTGGCCGCCGGCGAACGAGACGCTTTAAATGTCACATTTCAACACTCGGGGGGGAAAAAAGACAAAGCCGTGATTGAAACCGGAGAACCAGACAAGAATATGAAGACATCAGTCAAACCATTGCTTGTTCAGAAAGCCGGGGTCACGACCCGCCGGTGACAAATGGAAGATTTAATGTAGAGCAGGTCAGCGAGGGTTCATCTACTGGACGACTTCACTGACCGCCAATAAAAAATGTTTCTATTGAAGAGATTCTTTTTTTTATTCTTGAAGCTCTTCAGTCTGAAGTTAAATCTATCTGAGCTTCTGTGGATGGAGTTGAATTACTGTGGGAAAAAATTGTGACTTTCGATAATAAAGTTGTAATTTGACTTTATTTTTAATAATCTTACGTAGTGAAACAGTCGGTTTGTTTCCTCCAGACAGTCGAACCAAAGAGCACAGAGATTAAAACACATCGTGGATTAAAGCTCAGTGGACTTTATGACTCTGAAAATGATGTTAAAAGCTGCTGAAATCATTCATTCTGTTAATGATCTGATGGTGTCTGACAGCTGCAACCAACGACTATTTTCATTAATGACAATTAGTTATTGAAAAATGTCTGTTTCCCAGATAACATAGTGAGAGTTTGTTTTTTAGTCCGGATGACATTCCCGAGTAAATATTCCCATTTGGAGCCAAAACTGAAGATGGAACCATAATTTTCATCATTTTTTGCTTGAAATATGACTTAAAAAAAGTAAAAATGATTAACTTGATTGATTTAAAATGATTCATCTATTATCAAAATTGTTGCAGATTCATTTTCTGTTGA